>NW_025956441.1:0-211836 GCF_023159225.1 Perognathus longimembris pacificus
GGAGTTTGCAACAGCACAGGAAATAGCCATAGTTATACCAACAGTTCCCTCAATGCACTTCAAGCCCTCAGTGAGGGTCATGGGGTCTCATTAGGGTCATCGTTGGCTTCACCGGACCTAAAAATGGGCAATTTGCAAAACTCCCCAGTTAATATGAATCCTCCCCCACTCAGCAAGATGGGAAGCTTGGACTCCAAAGACTGTTTTGGACTTTATGGGGAGCCATCAGAAGGTACAACTGGACAAGCGGAGAACAGCTGCCACCCTGGAGAGCAAAAGGAAACAAGTGATTCCAGCATGCCCCAGGCTGTGAGTGGGGACAGAGCTGAGGGACAGAACCGGTTACATGACAGCAAAGGGCAGACCAAACTCCTGCAACTGCTGACCACCAAGTCTGACCAAATGGAGCCTTCACCCCTGCCCAGCTCTTTGTCAGACACAAACAAGGACCCCACAGGTAGCTTATCTGGGCCTGGCTCCACACATGGGACCTCGCTCAAGGAGAAGCATAAAATTTTGCACAGACTCTTGCAGGACAGCAGTTCCCCTGTGGACTTGGCCAAGCTAACAGCAGAAGCTACAGGCAAAGAGCTGAGCCAGGAGTCCAGTAGCACAGCTCCTGGGTCTGAAGTGACTATTAAACAAGAGCCAGTGAGCCCCAAGAAGAAAGAGAATGCACTACTTCGCTATTTGCTAGATAAAGATGATACTAAAGATATTGGTTTACCCGAAATTACCCCAAAACTTGAGCGACTGGACAGTAAGACAGACCCTGCCAGTAATACAAAACTAATAGCTATGAAAACTGAGAAGGAGGAGATAAGCTTTGAGCCCAGTGACCAGGTAAGTTTTGTGATGTCTTTTCCTCAAGTATATTAATGTTTATCCATCAAAGATTTTCTCCACAGGTACAATTTGAGGCTTTAGGTGATCTGGTGAAAATGAGCCTTTTCCTTTTAGTTCTCACCTTGAAACAGAGTTAACTGGCATTGAAGATGTCAAACCCTCTGCCTAGTAAAAACTGACACCTTTATAGTCAGGTGGACAGCCTTAGCAGCCCATGTAGACTATGTCGTTACCATTCATTTCTTCCATTGTAATACAAAACAGGCGTAGACACAACGAAAAAAGCATGGCTATGCTTCAGTAAAATTTCACATATGGAATACACAGTTTTCATGGACACAGAATACTCTGAATTTTCTTCCTTTCAGTAACTACTAAAAAAGAACTGTTTTCTTAACTCATTAGTCATACAAAAAAAAAAAAAAAGATAGGTGAGCAGGATGAGCAACAGCCTAGCAGTAGATTACTGATCAGAGTTTAAATCAAGGTTCTGCTCCTTTTCAACTAATAAAGATCATTCTACGTTCTTCAGTCAACACTAGATCCTTGTTATAATACATAAAAGGAAATACATAGAAATGGAGAGGTAAAAAGGTGATGGAGTAGCAGTAATATACAAGTTCAAAACTAATATGAATAGCTTATACTGTCCCTTATGCTTGTCTGAATAATTAATGCCTTGAAAAAATCCAGGGCATCCAAGGGATCCAAGGTGAAGTTCAAAATCATTCTTTTTTTTAATTGACAAATAAAAACCACATATATTTATGATACATAATACAATGTTTTGAAACATGCCTACCTCATGAATGGCTTAGCTTATTAACAAAATTATGTATTGCCCCATATACTACCAATTTTTGTAGTGCAAATGCTTAAAATCTGCTCTTCCTGATTTTCAAGTGTATAATACATTTGTTATTAGCTATTGCTTCCATGTTATACAGTAGATTTTATATCCTTTCAAACATCTCAAGCCCTCCCCCTTGAAATCATTCTTTTTTGGAAGCAGGCTGTTGGTTTGTTGGGAGGTTGGAGGAGAATGCCAGTACTGGAACTTGAATTCAAGGCCAATGCACTCTCCTTTAACTTTTTTAAGCTCAAAGGCAGCTCCACCATCACTTGAGCCACAGCTCCACTTCCAGATTTTTGCTGGTTAATCAGAAATGCAGTCTTACGGACTTTCCTGCCTAGACTGCCTTTGAACTGTGGCCATCAGATCTCAGCCTCCTGAGTATCAAGGATTATAGATGTGAGTCACCAGCACCCATCTCAAAATTATTCTTGATAGCATTCTTAGATAATAATGGCATCACAGGAAAATGTTAGAAAAAAATAGATGGATTCCTATAGCCATAATGGTTTGACATTATGGTTTGAAATTTCCTGGGGAATTGCAGTAATTGCGAATTAGTCATTCCAAACTTCACCCTGGACTATCAACTCTTCTTTAATCCCTAAACATGTCCTGCATGGTGAACCTTTTCTTTGCTCATGATGATTAAGAAGTGAAGAAGCTGCAAAGCCTCCCTATTTAAACAATGGCTCATAACGTTCTTGAAATTTGTTTTGCAACTGGATATATTATGTGTTGCCATCTTAAGGGAAAGAACGGATGGGAGGAGGAAAGCTGCAGAGCTTCATAGTCTTTGCTGGGTCAGAGGCAGACTAGATGCCTGCTGGGAACCAAGGGTAGCCATAAGAACCAAGGAGAGCAAAGCTTATCCTGGCCAGTTCCCCTTCCTTGCAAGTTCCCTTTGTTTCTTTTATTTGATGTTTTGACAACTGCTACCATCCTTGAGGACAGATAAAATTGTTAAAAACTTACATACCCATCACAAGGTCAACTTCCTTAAGATCATTGGTAATTCCTTCCTTAGACTAAGTTAATGCAAGGTTCTTGTAACAGCTATCTGGTAATATAAAGTCATGAGTTTGGGGGTACCAGGGCTTCAGCAGAAAGTTAGTAGCAATGTCTTGACATCTGCCAGTATTTTCACCTTTTGAGGTTTTCCTAGATTAGACTATATGGTGACAGGCCAAAGTGACAGACACAGTGATTCAGTTGTCCTGAACATGCTAGAAAATAAGATTGTGGCTCATGAGGTCCACTTTAGCTTGGTATGTAACAAGGGCCCGCCCCTTCCTCCATAAAGAGAATTTGTTTCTGCTTTGGCCTGAGACCCTAGGTACTTAAAGGATCACGGGGATCATGGAAAGGGGCCAGTGCTTGGCATTTCCATATATTATTCCACTACAGTCAAGAAAAGTTTGGTGATGTTACAGGCATAGTTTCTAATCATTATTTAGGAGAAACAGTTTCTAATTAAAATTGTCTCATTTAGGAAACCTCAATCTGAAGATGTAATCAGCACAGGTCTGTTATTTTGGGTAGATCAATAAGCAATGTTCAAAGAGTGTCAAATGGAGACTATTTCAAGAGGAGAAAAAAATTGGAAGAAGAAAGGACATGAGTAGAGGGTGATGGAGAGGATAGTTATAATTAAAATGCTTTACATACATGTATGAAAATATAATTATAAGACCTGTTAAAATTGGTTAAAAAGCATGTCCTTGGAGCACAAGGAAGAGCAATGGAGAAGGTGAACTTGATCGAAGTAAGTTATATGCTCTATGGAAATGTCACAGTGAAACAAATGCAGATAAATTCATGAACATACAATAAGTCTATTTTTTGTAATGAAATCCAGTTTCTAGTCTCTCCTTCCCTTCACACCCTCTTAAAACTACATAAAAAATGCAAAGCAACAGTAACATCAAAAAACATTGCGACATGAAGTTACTACAGGAAGTGTGTTACCTAAATTTAGATCAGAAAAAGAGGAAAGAAAACAATCATCTTTCACGGTGCCCTCCTTCCCCACTCATCAATATAGAGTAGTTGCATGTTTTATCCCTGCTACATGGAGTTATTGAAGATTTTTCTTTCATTCCAGTGTATACAATAAGTTATATAGTAAGATTAAACAGCCTGAGTTGCAATTAACTGTCCTGTTATTTTTTAACTTAGAAGAAAAGTCATTCATTGTTCAACTTACTACTAACTTACTAAAGATAGGAAGTACTTGGTAGTACCTGTACTATTATATCAAAAATAGCATTTTTTTAAACTGGGTAGAGTATTTAAGCATGATATGTTTCTATGGCATTTCCTAACCAACAGGAAACAGAAACAGTGACAGAAAAATTTCCAGTATATTTACTGAGTTAAATCCTGTGCTTATTTATACAATGGTTCATGGTTGACTCCTAACCAAATGAAACTTTTAGATTCTTTCAAATGCTACTAAAAGAGTGAGGCTTTGGAAATTGTCTCTTGGCATTTTTAACTCCTTTAGAAAGGCAGACCACACTTTAATTTCCTGAAAATTTCCCTTCAAGTGTGGTAGACTTGTGTTTTTCTTCCTTACTTTAGATAGACAGTTGTACTGCAATTATACCTTTTATTTAATGTATTCCGAAAAGATACTTTGTAACTTGTTATAATACTTAACATTATTAAAATGCATGTTTTCTTTATCTACTTTCCCTTGGAGAACAAATTGACTTACACATAAAAAATCATGAAAGTAGAAAAATGAAATCAAGTCTTTTTCATTTTGTAGAACTTTTATAAAAATCAGACTCATTTTCTGCCTGAAATAGTTTAAGCTAAGTACTCAAATTGATGTGGCTAATTTGAGCATTCAAATAGATGCCTAAGCAAAACTTTGAAGTATCTTGGCAAAGCATTTTAAAGGAAGGCATTAATCTTTCTGTCTTGCAAAGAAATTGTGCCTAACAAAGTAGGTAGGGACTAGAAGAACTTGTGATGGGAATTAAAACTTAACAAAAGTATAGAAGAAATTTTATCAGAAACTACAAATTCATCTCTTCCAGAACTTAGATGAATATAGAAAATAGTGCTATAGTCATTAAATTTTATTGTTAACCAGTCTAAAAAGTGTAGATATTCTGAATTTTTATCTCTAAAGAATATTTAAACCTGCAGCTGGGTTTGGTATGACAGGCCTGTAAACATACATTAGTAAATATGTGACAGTGTTAAATGTATATGCCAAAAATTGACAGTTTAAGTAAGAATAGGCATAATTTTGTTTTTAAAAGAGCTAATGCTGAGATTATAGGTCATTTTAGTGTGCTTAAGAGACTCAGGTTTAATATCCATACCATAAGAACAAATAAAATTGATTGATGAAAATAGTGGATTTTTAAACACTTTAATTATTTAAAATAAATTTATTTAAATCACTCAAATATATGTTAACACATGTATGCATAAAAGTTATGCTTATGTATTCACATTTCAAAGGACACTCGTGTGGAACACCACTTATGAATAGCATGTTACATATGTACATTGTTTTAGACACAGAATTCGATTACAATGGAAGTTCTGGGAATCTCCTCATCAGAATTCTTTGACACTGTGATATCATTGTTGTACTGAGGTGGTTTGCAGTATTCTTCTCTTCATGGGAAAGACAGTAAAAATAAAAGATGAAACTATAGACCTAGACTGTGTGTAGTTTATAATATAAAACTTTTTCTTGGGGCTGGGAATATGGCCTAGTGGTAGAGTGCTTGCCATGCATACATGAAGCCCTGGGTTGCATTCCTCAGCACCACATATATAGAAAAGGCAGAAGAAGTGGCGCTGTGACTGAAGTGGTAGAGTGCTGCTAGCCTTGAGCAAAAATAAGCCAGGGATAGTACTCAGGCCCTGAGTTCAAACCCCAGGACTGGCAAAAAAAAAAAAAAAAAAAAAAAAACACCTTTTTATTTTTAGATATTTCAGGGATGGGAACAAATATAACTTTACCTACTAAGAAAAATAACATAATTTACTTATATGCTTGTTTATTGTGCTTGCTTATTTTGGATATTTCTCACTAAAGGCAATCTGCAAAGCTTTTGCAAGAGGTAGTTTATTACTTATTACTGTCTGCTTTCCTCCCTCTGCACCCACTGAACTTTTTTTTTTTTGCCAGTCCTGGGGCTTGAATTCAGGGCCTGAGCACCGTCCCTGAGCTTCTTTTGCTCAAGGCTAGCACTCTACCACTTGAGCCACAGTGCCACTTCTGGCTTTTTCTGTTTATGTGGTCCTGAAGAATCGAACTCAGGGATTCATGCTTGCTAGGCAAGCACTCTATCACTAGACTATGTTCCTAGCCCCCCCGCCCCCACTGAGCTTTTTTTTTTTTACCAGTCCTGGGGCTTGAACTCAGGGCCTGAGCACTGTCCCTGGCTTCTTTTTGCTCAAGGCTAGCACTCTGCCACTTGCCACAGCGCCACTTCTGGCCTTTTCTATATATGTAGTGCTGAGGAATCGAACCCAGGGCTTCATGTATACAAGGCGAGCACTCTTGCCACTAGGCCATATTCCCAGCCTGCCCCCCTCCCAACTGAACTTTAAGATCCTTTTTTTTTTTTTAATTCTCCACACAATACAACATTGTAGAGAAAATTGGCTTCATAGAACAGAAAAATACTTCCCAGCTTATCAGAACCCATTTCTAGTCTCTTATTATTATGAAAAAATTATAGATATTTACATATACATTTGTGGAACATTTTCCTGAAAAAAATCAATGGAAATTGCAGGAATTTCTATAAGAAACTTATTTAGTGGATCATATAGGAAAAAACTTTTCAACTATGTGTTAATATGATTAAGGAAATTAATATTGTTGATTGAGTACCTATAACTATTGCAAAAACTACCCTTGGAGTACAAAATGTTTATATTGACTTAGACATGTATTCCTCAAAACTTGGTAAAGATAGTTTTATGATGAATTCCCTATACATGTACACTTAAGGTATACAAGTCAGTTTATGCATTTAGAAAAAAATGTGGTCATAAATGGTTGTTGAAGTAGTATCCCTTTTGCTCACAAGTCAGCTCAGTAAGTTATATATGCCATAGTAGCCTGAGAGTGGCATGAATGATGTGAATTTGCCTGTCTTTAGTTTTCTGTGGCCGTAACAATGTGTAAAAACATAAATATAGGCTTTTAAGTGGAGCATACTCCTACCTGAGCTATCTTGTTTAGAACTGTGGTCAAAGAAGCCAGAATACCTGGAAGAGGTTGAAGTACAAGACCCTCTTAAGGTGCTTTAAGGATTGTTTTACCTATACTTTAGGATACTAACCTTGGAACTTAATCCTTATCTAGATAAAACTATTCCATAGAGATAACTCATTCTTCTGATGGTGATGTATGACAAGAAAGTGGCCTTATAAATTTCTCTAACAGTATGTTAGGAATTCCTTGGAAATGGTTTTCTGATACATTTACTACCAAGCTATCTAAGTAATAAAATGTTGTTTGAGTCAGAACTTTCTAACTTGAACTATATCTAATCAGAAGATATCCTAAAGCAGCTGTTGTGTTTTACGTTTATAATCCTGGCACTTGACAGATTGAGGCAAAGAGTTCAAATCTAGCCAGAGCTCTATCGTGGTATCCTGACTTAAAAAGACAGGCAGGGGGTGGGGGGGCATCCTATATGGAATACTACCTACTACCTATACTATTTTTACTACATATTGCAAACATCTTAGCAAATCCAGCCTGCATGTGGAATGTAGGATTTATGCAGAGGGTGATAAGAGTAAGCCAGTAAGTGGAACTCGTTATTTTATGTATGGCCTCTATTTCATTTGATTTACCAGTGTAGAGAAAGGAACCACACTTTTCTTGACTCATGGTCAAGGTTTCAAAGCCTATTCAGTGACCTTGAAGAAACTGCCTAATTTATATTTTCCTTGCTATTTTCTTCACTGCAAAGTCATCCCAGCATTTAGCTCAGCCACTTTCTTCGGTGATTGAAATATCTAATTTTAAAAACTGGCACATAAATTAGATTCCACTTAAGAGAATATCTATGAAACCAGTTTAGCTTTGTGGAAGAAGAAAAGTCTTAGATATAAAATAGTAGAGATAGATACCTTATCATATTAATATTATTAATTTACATTGAATTTAAAGGGAAAGAGAGAACCCTAAGAAATAGTTGTGGCTTCTATAAATGAAGTTACATTCTGTGTGGGGACCTAATAGCTTTTATCCTGCTTTCCTGTATTTTGTTACCTAAACTAATGATGACTAAGAAAGCCATTGTCATTTGACACTGAGAGCGTAAGCAGAAAGAAAAACTAAAAAGCCACTCACATTGAAAAGGCAATGCTTAACGAGTTCTTGGTTACTTCAGGTTCATTTTGCACCCATCCCCACTCCCACTATCCTGCTTTCATGGAGGAAACATGAAGGAAATGCACACCGGCTATTTGGATCACACTTCATACTACATTTTGTGTTATCACTGTTTCTCAGGGAAACTTAACAAAACCTAGACTTGAACTGTAAGTCATACTCCACTCAAATTGATTGGAAATATGCATGTGCATAATTATTTGAGTGATTGGCATAATAAAGAGTTTATAAATTGCCAGTGAATGAAAATGTAAGAAGAGCTTTCTTCCTACTTTTGCCATCTCTTCTAGATGAGGGAATTCAGGACCAAGATTAAATTACTTCCCCTTTGTCATTTTAACTTTTTTATTATTAATTTATTTATTGTTAAAGTGATGTACAGAGGGGTTACAGTTTCATATGTAAGGCAATGAGTACATTTCTTATCCAACTTGTTACCTCCTCCCACATTTTTCTCCCACCTTTCTCTCCTCCCCAATTCCTCCCCCCTCCCAGTTGTACAGTTGGTTTACAGATATTGTCTTGTAAGTATTGCTGTTGCACTGGTTCACCTTTTCCCCTTTGTCTCTCCATTTTGATGTTCCCCTTCCCTTCCTTCCTAGTTCCTATAAACATACATACAATACCAAGGATACTAAAATCAGTTACAGTGACATTGAAAATAACAACAGTGGTATACCAGTTATTTCCATAACTTGGAGTTCATTTTGCTTAGCATCATCTTATGTACATGGCTATTGAGCTATTGTGATCTTCTGCTAGACTATCCTAGACATGTACTAACTATTACCAGTGAGGGAAACCATAGCGTCTATGTTTATTTAAGTCTGGCTCACTTCACTTACTATGATTTTTTTCCATATCCTTCCATTTCCTTATGAATGGGGCAATGCCGTTCTTTCTGATAGAAGCATAGAATTCCATTGTGTATTTGTACCACAAACTACCAGCACAACTATGTTCATTCAGCACAATTTGCCATCACTGAAATGTGGAACCAACCCAGATGCCCCTCAGTTAATGAATGTCAGTTTAACTTTTTTAAGATGATCAGTCAGCTGTTCAGCCTCACATTTGTGTGCATGTTTTTGTTTGTGGTGCCTCAGGTAGGTGTGTAATTGCTAATGGGCCTGGGAACCCACTCCTGGAGTGTGCAAAAATGAACTCTTCTGTTTTTTTCACTACAGCCTGGCAGTGAGCTAGACAACTTGGAGGAGATTTTGGATGATTTACAGAATAGTCAGTTACCACAGCTTTTCCCAGACACGAGGCCTGGCGCCCCTGCTGGATCAGTTGACAAGCAAGCCATCATCAATGACCTCATGCAACTCACAGCTGAAAACAGCCCTGTTACACCCGTTGGAACCCAGAAAACAGCATTGCGAATTTCACAGAGCAGTGAGTATGAGATGTTGCTGGGCTTGCCAAGAAATTCCTATGTCATCACTATTCAATGTTAAAGTCTGGTACAGACAGCTTAGTCACATCAAGGGTTTTGTGATCAATAGCACCATCTACTGTCTCAAGTTTTCCAGAAACTGTTCAGAACATATTAAGGTAAACATGGCTCCCTGATGTTTCCTTGAGGATAGTGTGATCCAGGTTGCACATGCAGCAAGCCTGACCTACTGATGAAGTTCCTCAGCTGATTGTCACAGCTCCCTTCATTTCAGCTACTGCCTTCTACTGGCAGCTTTAAAATGGATTTTAATTAAGACAGAGACAGAAGGATTATAAATTTGAGACCAGCTGTGCTGCAAGACCAAGAAAAACAGTCGCAAAAACTAAAATCAAGATGGAGGAGAGGGAGAGGGGAAAATGCTTCTCAACATATGTTTATATAGAATTTTGTCATATAGTTTCTTTAAGTTTAATTTTATAAAATACATTTTATCATTTATTTAAAACCTTTAAAGGCAGTGATTAAAAACTATTCACTTAGATAAAACCTTGATATTTCCTAATGTCTGACAGTTTTGAATGGGGAGAAAAATGTTTTTCTGTAGCAGGACAGTAATTGATAGAAAGATAACCTCTAGTGTTGGTGGTTTGGCCACCTATAATCCTAACTATGCAAGAGACTGAGATCTGAGTAGTTCAAAGCAGAAAAGTTCGTGAGATTCTAATCTCCATTTAACCAGCAGAAAGCCAGACATGGATGTGTGGCTCAAGCGGTAAGATTTCCATCCTTGAGCAAAAGAGCCAAGTAAGAGTTCAAGTTCCTGAGTTTAAGCCCTGTATGGGTGTGTGTGTGTGTGTGTGTGTGTGTGTGTGTGTGTGTGTGTGTGTGTGTGTACATACACGCATATTTTTGGCTGAGGCCTAGTATTTGTTCTCAAACCATCAACCAAGAATTGCTACATATTTTCTCAAATAATTCCTGACCATTCTGAAAAGGGGGGAAGAAAAAAGGTTTTTTTTTGTTGTTGTCTCTCAAACTTACCTACCTGGGGAGTGGATAATCAAGTATGGATCAGTGACATTACCAAGTCAAAGAAGTGAGAAGTAAAACAGAAACACATTGGATAGTTTCTGCTATGAAAAGACAATGAAGAGCTAGATGGAGGCTCATAACTCTCCTCTACCTGTTTCTCCTAATGGAATTCAGAATGTCACGGAATGCATATATAATTTCCATTGGCAGCCTTAGTTCTTCCAAATATTTTCTCTCCCCTCCGGGTTAGGAAGAAATTACTTTTCCTTAGAATTTTTTTACTGTGTTTATATAATCTAGAAAAAATAAAATACCTGATATTTTTAATGAATTGGGTCTGAAAATTAAAATATAAGAGCCATCACCTTACAGATTGTGTATGTGAAATTAGTATGGTGTTTAGTACACAAGAAACTTTTATGAACTAGCTATAAAAATTATTTCCCATCTAAGTTTGTCCAAAATTTAAAGAAGCTATACTTAAAATAATAACTTTCAGATTAATACTGCTTTAGATAACACAGTTTATACTTAAAGATTTTTATCTTCCAATGAGAATATCCTCTTTTAATTCTAATCCTAGCAAAGTCACATTGGGAAATTATACTCTAACGTGGTTTACTGGTATACTGGTGGTTTACGCCGGTAATTCTGGCTACTCAAGAGGTTGAGCTCTGAGTTCAACGCCAGGCCAGGAAGGAATGTTCATGACTTGCTTCCAATTAACCACTAAAAAAGCTGGAACTAGAGCTGTGGTTCAAATGGTAGAGTCCTGGTCTTGAGCAAAAAAGCTCAGGTACAGCACCCAGGCCTTGATTTCAAACCCCAGTACTAGCACCAAGAAAAGAAAATATATTCTAACCCAGTAGATTAAGGAGGATTGTTAAATTTGAGACTAGCCTGATTGACATAATGAGATGCCATCTTCACACTGTACCCCTCAAAAAAGCAATACTGCTAGGTTTGAATAAAGTATAACATAGCATGGGGAAAAAGCATATTAATGATTTTCTTAAGCAGTTCAATATTAAAACTTAAAATTGGAAAAAATATGTATAAATAATACATATGTGCTTTTTGTTTTTATATTTACAAGATCATCGAGAATTAGAGAAGTGATAAGATCACGTTTTGTTACTGTATATATTTGTGAAACTTGTCTTTTGTGTAGATAGTCGGTCCCTAGTATGCATATCTTTGTTATTTTGCAGGTAACATTTTCCCTAAACAGTACTACTGTTAATACTCTTTTCCTATTATCCTATATTAACTTTCAATTCTCATTTGTTTTCTCCTTAGCTTTTAATAACCCACGACCAGGGCAACTGGGCAGGTTATTGCCAAACCAGAATTTACCACTTGACATCACATTGCAAAGCCCAACTGGTGCTGGACCTTTCCCACCAATCAGAAACAATAGTCCTTACTCAGTGATACCTCAGCCAGGAATGATGGGTAGCCAAGGGATGATGGGAAACCAAGGAAACTTAGGGAACAGTATCACAGGTAAGGGTTAAATGCACTGTTAACCTATTGGTGGGTTATTAACTGAATGATATTTTTATCCACATCAAACTAGTAGAGTTTTGCCAGCAAACTGTTTAGACACTAACAAGTAAAAGTAAAAATAAATAAATAAATTCTGCAGATTCTCAGAGTGAAAGTAGAAACGATTCTAGTAAGTTAACCATTCCATTCTGTGATTGTTACTGTAATGTGGTTTCTGAAGTGATCCTCCAGCCTAGGTTTATTTTACTTCTAATACTCTGGTTAGATGTCTGTAAAATCAGTTGGTGATTACTCGCTTCCACTTATAATCTGTTGATACCCAAAAATCTTTACATCATCAATTTGTGTTTGGAAGAATAAAAGCTTAAAATTGAACAGATCTTTCATACTTCTAAGTGATCAAGTTCTCATTCAGAAAAAAAAATTTAAGGTAAAGAACTTTAGCCAGGTTTGCTAGTACACATCTACAGTCCCCACCACTGAAGAGGCTGAGGCAGAAAGATCACTTGAACTGTAAGGTTAAGGCAAATCCGGGCATCAGAGCAAGATTTGACCTGGAGGAAATAAAGAACCTTAAATAATCATTTCCCTAGCCTAATAATAACTTTCAGACCCAGAGCTTCAGTTCTGAAGTTGCTTCCTAGGAAGCGTCCTGTTGTCTGATTTGGATCTTAACCTACTGTAATTTTCAGGAGTCTGCTAAATTGCCCAGCCCCATTTCTAAGTAATAGTCACTGTGGTGGCAGATGTCATCCTCCCAGAGTGCCTTCTGATCCAGGCCCGAGAGCATGGCACAGCACTGGCGGTGGCTGCCATGACCTCCCGCCCTCTCCAACACCTGCTGTGGATATGGGAGGTGACTGGCGTTTCTTCTTAAGACCAGCTCACAATCTGTGCCCTGCTTCCTTTGTCTCAATGGGATGCTCAACACAAAGACATAGAAAGAAATCAGAACTGTAAAAAGAACTTAATCGTTGTGGATATTTTCATTCTTGATATTTTAGTTTAGTCTGTAATCCCTATACGTTGCCATTTACTTAGCTGAATATGAGTTTCATTTAAGGGAAGGTGATGGGCTTTTTTTTTTTTTTTTTTTTTTTTTTAAGCCAGTCCTGGGCCTTGGACTCAGGGCCTGAGCACTGTCCCTGGCTTCTTCTTGCTCAAGGCTAGCACTCTGCCACTTGAGCCACAGCGCCACTTCTGGCCATTTTCTGTATATGTGGTGCTGGGGAATCGAACCCAGGGCCTCATGTATACAAGGCAAGCACTCTTGCCACTAGGCCATATCCCCAGCCCTGTTTTCAATTTTTAGTTAAAACAATTCATGGGAAGCATGAACTGTGCTACCTTAAAAGATTTCATCGGGCTGGGGATATGGCCAGAAGTGGCGCTGTGGCTCAAGTGGCAGAGTGCTTGCCTTGAGCAAGAAGAAGCCAGGGACAGTGCTCAGGCCCTGAGTCCAAGCCCCAGTAATGGCCAAAAAAAAAAAAAAAATATTTCATCAACAGATGTTTACTGATTGCCTTAGATATGTTCCAAGCACTGACTACTTCATTAATTTGTGTATTTATAGAAACGATCATATTTACTTTGCTGTTTTCTTTTTAATTTCTTTATTTAAATAGTTGTACAAAGGGGTTTCAGTTTAACATAGTACATTGCACTTTGCTGATATAATAAATGAAATACTGATTTAAATAGAACATTGATTGAAAAATTTGTCAAAGGAGACCATATTTTATCGAGTGTTTTTTTTTAAATTAACAGAATGCAAACAGTTTTGAGTTGCATAAATCTTACAAAGGAATTGGGTAATATACCTATATTAAAATCTGGTCAGTCCAGAAATTAGTGGTGGCCAGGCTCCCTCAAGTGTTTGCTACAGATGAAAATAGAACTACCCAAGTTATCTATGACTGAATTATGAGTAATCTTCCCTTACACGTTCTAGTATTTCTGTTATCTTGGTTTTATATAGGTAGGTTTTTTTAAAAAATAAAACATATCTATGTATAGTTCAAACCTTAGAATGGTTTTTAAATATTTATTAATACTGTTCCACATTTTACGTCTAATGTCTCTTTTTATATATATATATATTTTTTATTATCAAACTGAATTACAGAGAGGTTACAGTTTCATATTGGATACATTTCTGGTACTGTTATCTCATCCCTCATTCCCCCTAATGTCTCTTTTACCTTATAATCCTCAGCACATTTCTTATTTCACAAGTGAAGTAACATCGTCAATCCATATTCTCGCCACTTGTTAAACATACCCAAGTTTTAGTTGTTCGTCATCTTAAAGTACATGACAGCAGGCCATGAATTTGAAAGCAAAGATTTTTCAACCCCCACAATTAAACATTTCAAAATAAGAGCTTCACTATTGGTGGGTTTCCCCTTCAGAAGTTCAAATCCTGCCTACTCTTGGGCCATTGGCAGCATCCTAGCACCAGGCCAGGACCCTACCTGGCAGTGTTTTGCGCACATTGCTGTCTGTGTGTGGTCACCTAACTGTTAAAATCTCAGGTGTAAACAGATTTTTATAAGTCTGTCCTGATGCAGCCAGATCTGTCCTGTCAGTAATGTAGTGTGCTCTGGGATACTGAATAGTAAAAGTTTCTTTGTCTTGACTGAGGAAGACCTATAGTAAAAAGCAGAAAGGTCCTTTGATTTCTTCATTACTTAGAGGCTATGCTGAGCAAATTTTGAAGTGTACTGAATTCTAATACTCTGAAAAGGTCGTGAAGATTTAGAAGCCTTTTATAGGCTTTATGAAATGTTCTCTGTGATTTGGGTTTGTAATCAGGGTATTGATTATCAGTTTTTACCTTGTTCCTCTTAGCCCCACCTCCCTTTCGGAAAGCAAAGCACTGATGTATGTAGCTGCTAATGTGATTCACTTCCTGAGGAAGGAAGTTGGGGTTATCCACCTGCCACAGCACCTGTCTCTTAAGTACATATAGGAACAATTTTAACAGCTTTTCCAAACTATAGAGAGTGGCAGGCCCATGTTGTGAAAACTTTGTAGTAATTGCCACTTCTTATTTCGTAGCTGAGGGCCCGTGTCTGCAGCAGTAGGGGTGTTAGCTATTGGGCTGTGGCTTACAAAATGATTGTCTTGTAAAGAGTAAGATTATCTGCTGTCTATACTAATATGTTTTCAGCATATGTCTATGTGTTTCTCAGCTTCCTTTGGCTTGCATGCAGGAATGATTGGTAGCAATGCTTCCCGGCCCACCATGCCATCTGGGGAATGGGCACCTCAGAGTTCACCTGTGAGAGTCACTTGTGCTGCTACTGCCAGTGCTATGAACCGGCCAATCCAAGGAGGTATGATTCGGAACCCAACAGCCAGCATCCCCATGAGACCCAACAACCAGCCTGGCCAAAGACAGATGCTTCAGTCTCAGGTCATGAATATAGGTAAGGTAGTGCAGTGCTCCCTGCCTTCTGATTTATTCTTTTTTTTTCTTTCTTTTTTTTTTTCTTTTTAATTTTTATGATTTATTCTTTCCTAGAGAGAGGCTTTGGCTCTCAAGATTTTTCAGACATACTCCTGGATTACAGTTCAAGTTGTCTTCCCTGTGAAGCAGCCATAAGTGGGATTTTGCTAGAATTAGATGTAGAATCATAAGACTTTCACATTTTCTATATGTATAAGAATGCTAAGTACCTCTGTGTTGTCTCATTTTTATTAATTCACCTAATTTTAACTTTGAGGAGTGGATTAGAATGTCACACAATGTATGCTATATGCATATGATTTTCATTGAATAGTATAGCCAATTTCTAACTGCATGATCATCAGAAACCTCTCAGGAACTCAAATGAGAGTTCCAGGAATGCCACTTGGGCTGCTAAGTCACACCTCTCAGGTCCTCATTGAAGGAACAGGGGCCCATAAACATTGCACATAACATTGGAATTACTGGTGATATTAAAATTAATGGTCTGATATATTTCATAGCACCATTAATGTGAAGTATCCAGCCTAGACAAACACTGAAAATACAGTTTGGTTACCTAGGGCTAAGGATTGGGTGGCAAAGGGGTTCTTTGTTTTGTTTTGTTTTGTGTTAGAATGAAAGTACTCTAAAATTAGTTATAATGATAGTCAAACAACACTGAACATACCAAAACCCCTGAAAGGTGTAGCATGTGAATTATCTCAATAAAGTTGCTATGCTAAAATTAACAGACTGTGCAGCTCCTACTTAAAATTAATTTATCACTGACATATTTACCATCCTGTTATACATTAGCATAATTCAGGTAAGTCAATGTTTATATATTTTTTCATATACTTAGATGCTGTATATACTTAGATAAGTAAGAGCTAAATCATTCACAGAAACATACCAAGCTTATTTTGACAACAGAATTTTCATCTGGTCATCAGGGTTTTTTAAAATCTAGTTACATAATTACTCAGCATAGTTTGGTTTATTGTTTCTGGAAGATAACATTTGTGTTGCCCTTATATATTGAATATACTCAAATTAATTAGTGTTCCCCAAATTTAAATTTGTATTATATAAGAGTTGCATAAAATGTGCTAAAAATAGCCAGATACCTATGCAAAATTAAACAGATGCTTTTAAAAATACTTACCAAAAGACTTTCCTAGGCTTAGTGGTAGAGTACCTGCCTAGCATACATAAAGCCCTGGGTTCAATTCCTCAGTACCATATAAACAGAAAAAGCCAGAAGTGGCACTGTGGCTCAAGTGGTAGAGTGCTAGCCTTGAGCAAAAGAAGCACCTGAGTTCAAGTCTCAGGACTGGCAATTAACAAAAAAGAAAAAGTAAGTTGCCAAAGGTCATAGTAAAAAGTCCCTTGTATCCATAAATTTAATTTATTCTATCTTTACTGAACAGCATGTGCCTTTTCTGTATAGTTGGATTTCTCTGATTTTTAATGAGCTCAAAAAAGACATGAACTTAACAGAAAATTGCTGTTAAAATTGTAGGAGGGAGGTCTTCAGGTAATGATAATATAATTTAAAAGCTTTTATTAGCCAGATGTGGTCACTCATACTCCTGGCACTTGGGACATAGAACTATCACAAATTCTATGTTAGCTGGGCTACATAATGAGGTCCTGCCCCATATTTTAGAAGAAAAAATTCCTTAGCCATAAAGCCCCCAAGAGAACTTCTGAGGATGTCTGAGTTGTCTTGCCCCTATCTCCTCCTTAGCAAAAGTTTAGGCACAGATAGTCTAGAAAAGCACAGCACCCAGTGCCTTTCATAGTATCTTCATCATAATACTCAGATACTGTGTGCCTTGTATGCTTTTCTGTTTTTTCAAGTATCCACTGGAGTTTCCCAGAAGTTCCATGCTGGTGACTGTTAGCACAGCCAATAGTATGGAAGCGAGTATATTAACATTTAGTGAGTTTATTTTTATGACTTTTTAAAATAACTTAGTACTTTTTTCCTGTTTTCCAGCTTCAATTTCCAGTTCAGTAAATTACTGAGAGATACAGTAAGATACAACACACATGGACAGAAACTTTAAAAGTATAGAGGATTCTGTTGTTACTATTAATCTAGTAATTAATCTAGTAATTAATCTAGTATTAATCTAGTAATATTAATCAGACCAGAATTTTATCTTCTTACTTTCACCTAGATAATGCTTGCTTCTATATTTTCCATTTTCTATATATCAGATATTTCTCTTTCTGTTATATCACAGCAGAAATAGAGACTGTCTTGATTATAAGATGTAAGGTTTGAGGTGGGTTTTTTTCCCCCTTTCCCATTAGGTCCATCTGAGTTAGAGATGAACATGGGCGGAGCTCAGTATAGCCAACAACAAGCTCCTCCGAATCAGACTGCCCCGTGGCCTGAGAGCATCCTGCCTATAGACCAGGCATCTTTCGCCAGCCAGAACAGGTGAGTCCTGCACACCAGGAGAGCCAAAACAGAACAGCACTTGTGAGTTCTATACGTCTCATCATAGTTATGCTTGAAGTGAATTCCTTCTGATTAGTTGGTGCCTGGCAAGTGTTCATGCATTCAGACTAGGTCATATAAAAGAAAGTCTAAAAGACAGAGCCATGCTTTTTAGACAACCTATAGTTAAATTGGAAAATAAGATCTGTGTGTTTCAAAAGCTCATCCATGTATGACGATGAAAGAAGGTGACAGAAAAAAAAAATACAATCTTAGAGGCAGAGATGATAGGCCAGTGAATGTCAGTAACAGGGCCAGTAAAATTGGCAAAGTAGCATTGCCAGGCCCCAGAGGTTATAGAAGCAACACAGTGTGTTTAGAGTAATAGGATATCATTGTTTTATATTACCTGTATTTTACCACAATGAAACAATAAAAGACAGAATAATAAGGTTTACTGGTATATTGGTAGTAGATTTATGGAAGATCTTAAATACCAGTTTCTGAAAAATAGAGGGTTTTTTTTCATTAACCTTTTGAAAAAGATTTTGGAAAGGGAAGATAGTATATGATCAAATTTGGTTGAGTTTTTGTTCTCGTTTTCTAATAGCATGCTTGTTTCTTTTCTAATTGTTTTTCACTTTTTTTTTTCTTGAAGATACTTGGGTTTAAACTCAGGATCACTATCCACACTCAGTACTCAGCCGTTTTTCAAATAGAGCCTCATGGTTTTTGCCTGGGGCTATCCTCAGACCATGGTCCCTCTGCCTTTCTTATGCCTACCACATAGCTGGTTTGACAAGTATTTGCCGTCATGGCCAATTTGTTTATTAACATGGGAATCCTGTTAACTTTTTTCACTGAGTAGTCTCAAACCATGATTTTCTAGACATCCATTACTGTGATCAGCTTTTCATTGATTTTGAAATACCTTTTGGCTTTGCTGCATTCTATAACTTCACTGCAGGTATAGGAATGGAATCATGTATGCATCTTCCTTTGTATTTGATGTACGTTTGAATTTCTCTATAGATTCATGGAGATGTTTTTGTTTTTGTTTTGCTGGTAGTAGGGTTTGAAGTCAAAGCTTTGTGCTTGCTGTGCAGGCATTCTACCACTTCAGCCATGCCGCTAACTGGTTTGGCTTTAGTTACCTTCACTCACTGTGCTCAGGCCAGCCATTCCAAGTAGCTGGAACCACAGGCATGCACCAGTACACACAGAACAACTGGGGATGCTAGCACTGCTGGCTCTAGCCTTGAATGAAAAAGATAAGTAATAGTGCCCCGGCCCTGAATCCAAGCCCAAGTACTGGCACAAAGAAAAAGAAAATACAAGTTTCTACTGAGCAGAGTACAGCAGTTGAGCATGGGAAAAACCTAGGATCCAGCTTTAGCACCAAAAATACACAGAAAGTATATATATATATACTGGGAAATAGACAGACAGACAGATATAGATGTGTGGATGTAGGTACACATTGTTGCAGCTGATGAATAGCTTCTCCTTCCTTACTGCTAAGTGCCTCCTGGGGCATATGTGTGTGTTTCCCATCTTCCCTCCAAGTTTGTCTTCACTAATGGTGTATTTATCTGTTAGATGCCACCTTGGTTATAACTATATTTCTAATTACACAAAAGAAAGAAAATTTATTCTCTCTATTAGTTTTACTAAGTTTACACAAGAAGTCCTGTTCCAGGTTTTTTCCTCATAAGTTATTCTTTTTGTTTGTTCCTTTTGCCAGTCCTGGAACTTGGACTCAGGGCCTGAGCACTGTCCTTGGCTTCTTTTTGCTCAAGGCTACCACCCTGCCACTTGAGCCACAGCACTGCTTCTGGCTTTTTCTATATATGTGGTGCTGAGGAATCGAACCCAGGGCTTCATATATATGAGGCAAGCACTCTTGCCACTAGGTCATATTCCCAGCCCCTGCTGTAAGTTATTCTTACTCCAGTGTCTCTAACGGAGGCAGTATAATTTATGTTATCCTCAAATATCTAATACCAAGCCATGATGCAGTATATTTTTCTTGATATAAAAGTTGTGCCTCAAACCTATAATCCTAGCCACTCAGAGGCTGAAATCTGAGAATTGAGGTTGCAAGCCAGCCCCAGGCAGACAAATCTGCAAGATTCTTATCTCCAAATAGCCATCAGTTTCAATTTATAAAAACAAAACAAAAAACCTAAAGGGAGACCAAACCCTAGTATTAGCATCAGGAAAAACAGGTGTGTGTGTGTGTGTGTGTGTGTGTGTGTGTGTGTGTTTGTGTTCAGCAGACAGCTTCATTCCTTGGCTAACCTATTCACACTTAAGAATGAGTTTGCAGCTGGGCACAGTGGCTCACACTTGTAATCCTAGTTACTCAATGAGGTTGAGACCTGAGGATCATGGTTCAAAACCAGTCTGGGCAGGAAGTGGAGCACTGGCTCAAGTGGTAGAGCACTAGCCTTAAACTAAAGAGCTCAGGGATAGCACCAGGTGCAGAGTTGAAGTCCCATGACAAAGAAAAAAAAAGCATGAAAAAAAGGTCAAGAGCAGTGCTCAGGCACTGAGTTCAAGCCCCAGGACCAGCATTTAAAAAAAAAAGAAAAAGAGTTTGTTTTTCATTAAATGTTTATTTCCCTCAGAGTGTTATATATAGTATCAAAAGCGTATAAAATAGATCATTGGCAAAACACAAGTATCATTTTCTCTTTCAGAATTAAAGTGACTGAAACTTTTGGAAAGTCCCTCTGGGCCTGGGGCCATGGCTCAAGTGATAGAATTATGCCTATCAAATAGTGCATGGCTCTGAATTCAAACCCTAGTACTGCAATAAATAAATACCGTAAAAAATAAATAGCTCCTATAGTTTGTACATTGTTTTAAATTATGGGAGTTTTGCAAGCATTTTTTTTTTAAAACAGGGTCTCTGTATACAACCCAGACTAGCTTGAAACATGTGATCCCCCTGCCCTTACCTCCTGAACACTGGAATTACAAGTGTACACTACCTTGCTCAGCTAAGAGGGGTTTGTTTTGTGTGCCAATCCTGGGGCTTTAACTCAAGGCCTAGGTGCTATCCTGAGCTTTTTTGCTCACGGCTAGTGCTCTGCCACTTGAGACAGAGCTCCACTTCTGGCTTTTTGTATGGTTAGAGATGAGCATTTCACAGACTTTCCTGCCCAGGCTGGCTTCAAACCACAGTCCATAAATCTCAGCCTCTGAAATATCTAGGATTACAGGCCTGAGCCACTGGTAGTGGTGTTATGATTTTATGGCTTATTATCTTATAAGCGCACTTCTCATATGTGTCTTTGTGATCAACCTTGAGGGTCTTTGATAAATATTTGTAAGTTCTGTGTATGCATGACTAGGAAATTTCCTTAGTCTTTTCAGATTTCATCTAGCTACAGCTAAGTTCAAGAAAATAAGTGTAGCCTTCATGCCAGAGAAAGTCTGTTCTTTCCAGATGGACATCATAGCCTCCTGTAGAAAAATCCTGTGAAGTCAGTCAGCGTGCTCCTTCATTGTTCATTAAATAGATGTTCACTTAAGTGGGTAAGCAGATTATTGTACCAGGACTCACACTGACCCATACTTGCACCCCAGCTTTTCGGAGTTTCCTTCAGAATCTCCAGCAGATGCTGGATGTAAACTCGGGTTGGCGGAAAAAACAATCATGCCTCTAGTGCCTACATTTGTGTCTGGCCTATCAGAGGCACTGAATAAAGTGGATATTTAGATGTATTTTTTATTTTAGATTGGCATTTTGTTCTCCATGGCCTGGTGTGGCTGTTTGTTACAGAGACCCTGGAAGCTGACTAGCTTATCCATCAACTCAAGATGAAGTTTGTCTCCTTGTAGGCAGCCATTTGGCAGCTCTCCAGATGATTTGTTGTGTCCGCATCCTGCAGCTGAGTCGCCAAGTGATGAGGGAGCCCTCCTGGACCAGCTTTACCTGGCCTTGAGGAACTTCGATGGCCTTGAGGAGATCGATAGAGCTCTGGGAATACCAGAACTGGTCAGCCAGGTAGGCACCAAGATCAGCAAGGTGTCCATACGCTCCGGCAGCCACAAAGGCTACCCTTTCCTTTCTTTGCATGAATCCTCTAGTTGGTTTTACAGTATACTTTTTGTCTCCCAACAGGCTGACCCTGTTTATTCAATCTCCCCTCTATCCTTTTACTCTAAAATAAACTTTTCTCCAGGAAGGAAAAAAATGAGAATAAACTTTCCCTAGGATTTGGGTTATTGGGCAGAAGGGCAGAAACTCAAGCACAGCTCACCTCACATTCACTCTTGCCAGCAGGGAGGGACCTACAGTGAGCAGAGAACTGGAAATACCAGGGTCCTAGCGGCCCCATGACCTAGGCCCTTCACCTACAAGGGAAGCTGGAATGAGCGTTGGCATTCCAGTTACTGTCACGAGTAGGCAGGTATAGGCAGCTGTTGGTGGTAAAGAAATCCTTTACAGATAGTTTAGCAGAAGTTAGACGTAACTGCAACTTATCATTTTCTGTTTTGTTTTGTTTTTTGCTAGTTTGTTTTTTCCTGGGGCTTGGACTCAGGGCCTGAGCGCTGTTCCTGGCTTCTTTTTGCTCAAGGCTAGCACTCTACCATTTGACCCATAGCACCACTTCCGGCTTTTTCTCTATATTTGGTGATGAGGAATCGAACCCAGGGCTTCATGTAGATGAGATGAGCACTTTACCACTAGGCCATAGTACCAGCCCCTTACTAATCATTTTGATCTTTATGTAAATGGGGTCCATAATAACGGGGATATTTAAACAAATTGGGGACTTAAAAAGTTACCCAGTCTTAGCTTATTTTCCTTTCCTTCTCCTGGTAATTAGTTTGTTACTTTTAAAAGCCATTCCTCTGCTTTGAGAGAACTTGGTAGCAATGGCATAAATAACTTACAGTCTCAGAACATGCACAGTGCTGTCTGAAGCTTGCCACACATACCCATGTTATGTGAAACAGCACTTCCTGGTTGGCTGCAGGTTGAGTGACCTGGAAAACCCATCCCGCTCTTGCTACTTCCTCCTCTTGACTCAGCATGAGTCATCTTTATTTATTTTGCTATAAAGTACTATACAAGGTCCAGTATACATCTTAGATGTCTGGCATGTCACTGTGTCTGTGAGGAAGGTTTTATAGACTCCTTTGGATCATTAAAAATAGTCTTGTCATAATTCCCACCCTTTAACAGACTAAGTGGGAGTTCAGACTTGCCAATTCATACTGAAAACAGCATAATGGAAAGGTCTGACCAAAGGTTACATGGGTAACTTGAAGTAAATTAAAAAAGGAAAATGGAGGTTAACTGCTTCCTGTATGGCTAATTGGCTTTGACTTTAGTATCTGTTAGATTTAATATTCTGCACACTTATCCTTGTTTGTCTAAGGAAAATTTTAAAATGTTCTTGGGAGTAGTTGAGCACTGGTGACTCATGCCTATAATCCTAGCTACTGAGGAGGCTGAGATCTAAGGATTGCCATTCAAAGCCAGTTCTGGCAAGAAAGTCTGTGACTCTTATCACCACTTAGCCACCAAAAAGACAGAAGTAGCGCTATGGCTTCAAGGATAGAGCACTAGCTTATTTGAGCAAAAAAGCTCAGGGACAGTGCCTAGGTCCTAATAAGTTCAAGCCCCAAGAGGAGCACACAAACATACACACTGACACACACACACACACTTACCACTTTTAGATGTTATCTGAACCTGATGTCTGTGACTAGCTTTGTCTGTGACTGGGCTGAGTAGAAGCATCCTGTAGTTATGACCCATTTCTCCCCTTCACTTAGGAGTAGTACTACTGATAGTCAGGCTCTTCTTTCCCCTGCTCCTTTCTTTGTATAAATGGACCTTCCAAACAAATACTATAACACAGAAGAAAATGTGGAGTAAAGCCAATGATACTTTTATGTAAATACATAATACAGGTAAATAGCTTCAAATAAATACTATCATATAGACAGAAATGTGGAGTCCAGTCCAGCTAATGATATTTTTATGTAGTAATAAGTACAGGTAAGTAGCTTCAAATATATGAGCAAGATGCACAATTCACAATAGCCAAAATATGGAAGCAACCCAGATGCCCCACTATAGATGAATACATCTAAAGAATGTAGTGCCTGTACACAATGGAATACTACATAGCAATTAGAAGTGATAAAACATTGGTATTCGCAGGGAAATGGTCAGAGCTTGAACAAATAATGTTGAGCGAGACAAGCCTAGAACACAGAGAACAAAGGCTCATTGTCTCCTTGATATATGACTGTTGGGGGCAGAGGGAAGGACAGTAGAGACCAGGTCTACAAAATAACAAACTTCTTTTCAAATGGTATTTCCACATGTTTGGGTCAGTGACTTTACATTATGTATCCAAAACCAAACAACTACTAAACAAACATGAAAAGGTCTAGGATAGACCTATCAGAGGATCACAGTAGCTCAACAACTATGTACACATGATTATATAAGATGAGGATAAGCAAAAAGAACTCTGAGAGAACAGAGGAGGATTCTATTGTTGTCATTACGTTTAATGGTGAATTTCCTTTGGCGTACCCCACATAGTTACTGTATATGAATTTGGTACACTGGGTATTGTATATATGCTTACCTGAACTAAGGAAGAGAAAGAAAAATAAGGGAGGGTGTAACAAATATGGCAAGAAATGTACTGACTACCTTATTATGTAACTGTACCTCTCTGCACATTACCTTGTCAATAAAATTTAATTAAAATATATATATGAGCAAGAGAAGACACCCTTGTACTTACTGTGCTGGTTTTAGTGGCCTTATTTTTCTGTTTTTGTTTTTGTTTCTTTTGCCAGTCCTGGGGTTTGGACTCAGGACCTGAGCACTGTCCCTGGCTCAAGGCTTGAGCCATAGCGCCACTTCTGGCTTTTTCTATATATGTGATGCTCAGGAATCTAACCCAGGGCTTCATGTATGCAAGGCAAGCACCCTACCACTAAGCCATATTCCAAGCCCTCCCCCTTGTTTATTTTTCATATATGATTTTCTTATTATTGATAAGGTATTATACAGAAGGTTGCCATTTCATAAGTCAAGTAATAAATACATTTCTTTATTGGACAGTGTCACCCCTTTCTTTGCTTTCCCCAAGTCTGCTCCCCAGCCCCCAGCCCTGCCCACATTGTTCATTTACTTACTATTTATTTCTCATTTGGGGCTTTCTCCTCAGAGCCAAGCAGTAGATCCAGAACAGTTCTCAAGTCAGGAGTCCAACCTCATGCTGGAGCAGAAGGCCCCTGTTTTCCCACAGCAGTATGCATCTCAGGCCCAGATGGCGCAGAGCAGCTATACTCCCATGCAAGATGCAAATTTCCACACCATGGGACAGAGGCCTAGTTACGCTGCACTCCGGATGCAGCCCAGACCAGGCCTCAGGCCCACAGGCCTAGTGCAGAACCAGCCAAATCAACTGAGACTACAGCTTCAGCACCGCCTCCAAGCACAGCAGGTTTGTTCTGTGAGATCTTCAGTGTTGGGGTGGTGGTGGGAACCCAGGAAGATTAGTGGTATATACAACAGTATGCTGGTACTGGGTCGGCCAGGGAAGTTACTGGAAAAAGTGGATGTAAAGTAAAATATTTTCTGTTTAAAAAAGATATTGATTCCTATGCGTCTTGTGTTTAGAATCGCCAGCCACTTATGAATCAAATCAGCAATGTTTCAAATGTGAACTTAACTCTGAGGCCTGGGGTACCAACACAGGTAAGAGAGCAATCCAGCCATCTGCTTCACTATGTCCAGTTGGCTTCTGTTGTCATTTCTTCCTCACTCATATGAGTCAGGTTAGGGGCTAGAATGGCCATACAAACCACATCAACATACTGGTTCTACACTGTATGTGTTGATACTGTCAACTTTTTTAATTTCTTCTAGGTATAGCTATTTTTATTGCCGGGTACAGTAGATTCTTAGCATTCAAGTAACTTTATGTAATATGAATACATAAGGTTGCTGCCAGCACTAAGTGAGAGAGTGCTAAGCCATTGCTCTGGGAGGAGCACAGGCTTTGGATCCTGCAAAACTATGGCCACATTGCCCTATTGTGCTTAGTGACCACTTAAACGGTAAAATCACCAATAGAAAGGCATTGCCTCATTCAACCTTATCGGGCAATGTACACATTGGGCATCTGAAATTCTTTGCCAATGTTCTTGGGCCCATGCATGACTATAATGGAGCCATAAGCTCTGATTTCAGGGTTACAATTGAATTTTATTGAGCAAGTATCCTTATAAAAGTCACAAATGACAAAGGTTTAACTATGTCCTCCTAGGACACATAAACAGGTACATCCCTCTTACTAGTACTTTCCATTCATCCATTCATGTGTGCCTCCTCTCCTTCTTTCTTACTCTTATCCTGTCTGTCTTCTTGTGCTTCTGTTCTTTATACCCCCTAAAGCCTTTCCGAGAGTATCATTTCACCTTTTGGCACAAAGACTTTAACAAGACTCTAAACTACCAGTCTTCTGATGGGCATGATGGCATACTCTATAATCACAGCACCTAAGCGTTGGGAGACAGGAGTTTTGCAACTTTTGAGACTAGGCTACATAACAAGACCTTGTCCCCCCCCCAAAAAAAACCAAAATCTTCCTGTAAAAAATACTGTGGGGCTTAGTGGTAGAGCGCTTGCCTTGCATGCACAAAGACCTGGGTTTGATTCCTCAGTAACACATAAACCAAAAAGGCCGGAAATGGCTCTGTTGCTTAAGTGAGGTAGAGTGCTGGCCTTGAGCAAAAGAAGCTCAGGGACGGTTCTGAGGCGCTCAGTTTAAGCCCAAAGACTGGCAAAAAGAGAGAGTGGGAAAGAGGGAGGAAGGGAGGGAGGAAGGGAAAGAAGGAAGGAAGGAAGGAAGGTTGGTTCTTTTGAAATCCTTTAGTTACCTGTGCCCTCACAATATGAGTAAATGGATATTATCAGGACTTCAGAATCATTGTATATATAGAAATTAGCTCATGTACTTAATCAGCAGTTTTTCAATTCTACAGTCTCTCCTTCCTATGGAATTTTATTTTCTAAGTAATTATAGATGAGACAGTGTCATTTGTTTCTTTTTTAATCTGTGTCTACTCCATTGTTTTTCTCTGTGTATTAACCTTGATTTAGGCACCTATTAATGCACAGATGCTGGCTCAGAGACAGAGGGAAATCCTGAACCAGCATCTTCGACAGAGACAAATGCATCAGCAACAGCAGGTTCAGCAACGAACTTTGATGATGAGAGGACAAGGGTTGAATATGACACCAAACATGGTGGCTCCTAGTGGTCTACCAGCAACCATGAGCAATCCCCGGCTTCCCCAGGCAAATGCCCAGCAGTTTCCATTTCCTCCAAACTACGGTACTGGATTCACATCCCCACCACCTTTCACCAGTCCTTTCTCCCCAGTGTCCCCCAGTCATGGGTCACAGCTCCTCTCTCACAGCTCTTTGCATGGCTCCCAGATGAATCTGGCTAACCAGGGAATGATAGGAAACCTGGGAGGACAGTTGGGGCCTGGCAGGAGTCCCCAAGTCCAGCACAGTACCTTCCAGGCTCTCAGCTCAGGTACCTCCTTTTCTCTGAGTGCAGGTCTTACTTTAAGAATGACCGAAGTAAGTGTGTATGTGTAGGGTGTATGTGTCTGTCTGTCAGGCGTGTGAATGTATATGAGTGTATCTGTTCTTGTCAATGCCTGTGAACACAGTGTACCTATATTTCCATTTATATTTGAATGCCTCTGAGACTGACTCAAACAAATCAATAGATAAAATACAAAATGTTGAACAACATAATAAACTTACATATAATAGCTAATCTAAAGCTTTTGAAAATTAGATTTTAAGGATTATATTATCAAGAGATAATTCTTGAGAAATACTATATGGAATCCATAATGAGAGACCTCTTAGTTTTCTTCATATTGATTTGTTCTTTAGTGTCAGTCTTAAGAAATATAATGTCATGAATGAACATTAAGATTTGTATACATGTGGCGTTCACTTAATAATTGAATTTTGATAGATGTAAATGCTTACATTAATATTAGTATTCAAAATGTCTTTCCCTAACCATTGTTGGAATTATCTATATCTATATATAGCCAGTAATGACTTTATGTTGCCTAAATTCTAGTCTCCTAATTCTTTAAAGAAACAAAGGTAATGTATAGCATATAATAGTAGTGTATGGGCCTTAATCTTCTATAAAGAATTTAAGTATTAATTACACATGTGAGTTTTACAAATCTTAAACAAAAATGAACTTAATGTACATCTCTGAAATACTCAGAAGATGTTGCCTGCCTTCCCAATTTTCTTTTGGGATTTTTTTTTTTTTTTTTTTTTGGTGCGAGTAACTGGAGCTTATGGAGGGCCTCAAGCACATGGCGCAGGACTCTGCTACTTGAGCCATGCCTCCAGTTCTAGATTTTTGCTGGCTAATTGAGGATAGGAGTCTTGAGAACTTTTCTGCCTCAGCTGAGTCTGTACCTTGGTCCTCAGATCTCAGCTTCCTGAGTAGCTAGAATTGTAGGTGTGAGCCCCCAGCATACAGCCTATTTTTGATGACAGTAAATTCTGCTGAAAGTCCTTCCTTTCCATTTAATATAAATTCCATTTTCTTTGAGAATGAACAAGAAACATACTGTACTTTTTTTACCCTTTATTGCTAACCTTGGGTAGTGCTAACAGTGCCATAGAGTTGAAACAAGCCAAACATGGGTACAATTACTTTTTTTTAATGCTTCCATCATATCATGAAATGACTTAATTTAAATTAAAAACTATTTGTGTGTTGATTTTATTTTTTGGCCATCCTAGGGTTTGAACTCAGCTCCACAGGCACTCTGTGCTTGAATCATATCCCAAGTCCCATATGTTCACTATTGATGTATAGTGGAATATTAATTTAACTCGATCTAATCAATACAGTTGAAGTAACTTAAGGACTGATTATTGGGTTTAAGGAAGGAATACTATTTTCTTTCTGTAACTCTGGCCATGACTCTACAGGACCCTCAAACTGTGGAGGTATGGAGTACGAAAATGTTTTCACAAAGTAGGGAGACCTTTTTTTCTTTGTGCATTTTGATCAGAGCTCAAGATCATTTTCAAAATGTACATAATTAGGGGCTGGGGATATAGCCTAGTGGCAAGAGTGCCTGCCTCGGATACACGAGGCCCTAGGTTCGATTCCCCAGCACCACATATACAGAAAATGGCCAGAAGCGGCGCTGTGGCTCAAGTGGCAGAGTGCTAGCCTTGAGCGGGAAGAAGCCAGGGACAGTGCTCAGGCCCTGAGTCCAAGGCCCAGGACTGGCCAAAAAAAAAAAAAAAAAAAAAAAAAAAAAAAAAAATGTACATAATTAATCAGCATATGATTATGTATTTGAAAGTTTCTTTGTGTAATTTGGAATGCTCTCTTTTTCCCCCCACTAGTCTCCACAATGAAACTAATGATCTCTGGGTTTCTGTTGTGTTTTTTTAAGGAATAAGTCAGCAACCTGACCCTGGCTTCACTGGGGCCACGACTCCCCAGAGTCCTCTAATGTCACCCAGAATGGCACATACCCAGAGCCCCATGATGCAGCAGTCTCAGGCCAACCCCGCCTATCAGGCCCCCTCAGACATGAATGGATGGGCACAAGGGAACATGAGTGGAAACAGGTAACACGTCTCGTTATGTCCTTCAGATACAAAGGATAAGGAAACCTTCTATAGATTACCCTCTCGTTTTATCTGCATTTTTAAAAAATATACCTGCTCAAGAAGGGTAATACCAAATGAACTGCTATATAAGTCAGTTTACTCTTCTGAGAAGAAAGTACCAGAGAGTTACAAAAACTGCTTTAGCAAAGCACTTCTCCTTTAGGAGTAAAAGTTGCAATCTAAACAGATGCTCCCACACCCATTTATCATAGAACTGCTGTAGAAGGCAAGTGGCCTAGACATCCCTTATCAGGACCATGATAAGACAAGCACAAGGTCCCTCTGATGCTACCAGGACAGTGGGTAATATACATGGACTATCTAGTGATGTAGGAGCTAGATAGTTTGACTCCCTTGCAGCCTTCTGGAGCACTACCTCTCCTGTTATAGACCTCACCACCCCCACCATCTGTTGCATGCCCCCTAAATGCCCTCCCCCCCAGTTCATTTAACTCACTGTAGATACATCCCTGAGAAATAAGTGCTCAGAGATGGCTGCCTCTGTTTGCTGCCAGCTGCTAACATTTTATTTCATCTTTCTGCTCTGTTCTAGCATGTTTTCACAACAGTCCCCACCACACTTCGGGCAGCAAGCAAACACCAGCATGTACAATAACAATATGAACATCAATGTCTCCATGGCGACCAACACAGGTGGCATGAGCAACATGAACCAGATGACAGGACAGATCAGCATGACCTCAGTGACCTCCGTGCCTACGTCAGGGCTGTCCTCCATGGGTCCCGAGCAGGTGAGCACCAGGGAGAAGTAGCTAGGTGTCTACTAACCATAGCTATCTGTTTCTGCATTAGCTGTATTTTCACACATTCCTAGTGTCTGCCCTCAACTCCCACTTATGCTTTGAAGGTTTTTTCACCATATTTTTACCTTTGTTTAATGAGGTTAATAGAAATACTTTATTTTATTTTTTTGTCAGTCATGGGGCTTGAACTCTGGGCCGGGGTGCTATCCCTGAGCTCTTTTGCTCAAGGCTAGTGCTCTGCCACTTGAGCCACAGCACCACTTCTGGTTTTCTGGTAGTTAATTGGAGATGTGAGTCTCACAGACTTTCCTACCTGAGCTGGCTTTGAACCATGATCCTCAGATCTCAGCCTCCTGAGTAGCCAGGATTATAGGCATGACCCACAAGCACCTGGCAGAAATAGTTACTAACAGTGAGATAAGTATGGCAGAATCCCTGTCAGACAATTTTTTGATGTTTCTTTTACATCATATACATTTTTCTTTTATTTAAGGAATTTAACTATATTAAATGAATCTCTAAAACTGAGGAATTTATATTTCTATGGATTTGGGGGGGTATAGATTAAGAACTGACATTTTTCTTTTTCATTTTTAAATGTAAAACCAGATTTTAAAAAAAAGCAAAACTATCTGCTTCCGACTAGTGGCTTAAAATGAGAATGACACTAATCATCCAAAAACTATTCCTTTTGAGGTCAAGGGATACAATACAATGGTACGATACTTTCCTGGCATGTACAAGGTTCCTGGACAATCTCTACCCAAAGATAAAAAGTTCTTTTTACTAATAGAAATAATTCTGTCCCTAAGCATGCACCAGCTTCACTAGGTAACAAAGAGATAGTAAGTTAACAGGCTACAATTTAAACACTGGCTGGCTCAGAGGTAAAGCTATATAGATTAGTAATTTTAACATGGTATTACAGAAGATTCTTGGAAGGACTCAAAAATACTGATAGGTGACTGCTCAACCTCAGTAGTTTCTTCAAAGTAAAAATGGTGGTAAGGATCCTGAATCTTGTTTCTTACTTGGGAGAAACTGAGACACGAGAAGTTTAAATGACACCAGTAAGTTTTTGGCATCCCCATGAATTTCAGTTTAGAATGTGATTTTGAGAATGGACAATTGAGATTTGAGTAGTTATGTAATTCTAATATTAGTAAACCCTAGTTTTGTGAAAAGTTTCTAACTGCTACAGTGTTTTTTCTTGTTCTATAAAATGATTATTTTGCAAGGTTTTATGGGAAAATTAAAGCTCTTTACTATAAGACTGTGTGCTTATAGTAATAACTGTATGTCTGTTGTAAGTCATTGGTCTAATTTGAATCAGCCAAAAAGTTATCAGGTTATACCATGAATATGTTTACGTTATCTCTGAATTTGTTTTCTGTACAGATGCAAATAAAATACTTTTGAAGGCAGCTAGTATATTTATTTTCATGTTCTCTATACTCTCCCCAAAATACATACATGGGAGAATAGGGTAAAGCCATTTTTGTGTGGTCTCTTTTCCTCAGTATTATACCTCAAAGAGGTATAAAACAAAGAGGAAGGCTGGGAATATGGCCTAGTGGTAGAGTGCTTGCCTCATATACATGAAGCTCCAGGTTCAGTTCCTCAGCACCACATATATAGAAAAGGCCAGAAGTAGCGCTGTGGCTCAAGAGGTGGAGTGCTAGCCTTGAGCAAAAAGAAGCCAAGGACATTGCTCTGACTGAGTCCCAAGCTCAGGGACTGGCAAAAAAAACAACAACAAAAAAAAAAAAAAGAGGAGGAAGGTCAGTGGTCAGCTTTTTTTTTTTTTTTTGCCAATCCCTTTAGGGCTTGGACTCAGGGCCTGAGCACTGTCCCTGGCTTCTTTTTGCTCAAGGCTAACACTCTAACACTTGAGCCACAGTGCCACTTCTGGCCTTTTCTGTATATGTGGTTCTGAGGCATCAAACCCACAGCTTCATGTATGCAAGGCAAGCACTTTACCACTAGGCCATACTCCCAGCCCTAGTGGTCAGCTTTTTTTATGTATACTTTGGATGCCCTACTGTCCTGTCTTTTTGCCCTCAGGTTAATGATCCTGCTCTGAGGGGAGGCAGCCTTTTCCCAAACCAGCTGCCTGGAATGGATATGATTAAGCAGGAAGGAGATGCATCATGGGTAAGCAACTGCCGATGAGCAGGTGAACAGAGACATGAAAATAAGGGGGGTTTTGTTGGGGTTTTTGTTTGGATTTTTTTTTTCCATAGCTGAGGACTGAACTCGGGGCCTTGCACTTGCCAGGCAAGTACTCTTCCACTGAGCCAAATCTCCAACTCCAAAAATGAGTATTTTATAGGCTGAAATTGGCATAGGTATGTTATCAACTAGTAAGGTAGAGGCAATTAGAAAATTGCTTCTGATTTCATTTAGCATACAATGCTCTGGTATGAATATTTTAATTGAGCCTATGGTAGTGTATAAACTTAGTTTTGCACTGAAATGATTGTATAACCAAATGATAAAATAGCAAGAATTAGTCATTTAGGACAAAATTTTAGTTAGTATTTCCTTTTCTGAATGATAGTAAATGTTTAGGAAGATAAAGAATTAAGCAAATTTATTTGCTCCCTCTTAATTCTTAGTGTTTTTGTTTCATTGTGTTTCACCAGCAATCTTGTGTCTTGCTTATATCATTTGCTTATTACACTTGAAACATTTCAAGAAGAGTTATATTTCCATGGTCAAAGCATGTGTCCGAATTGTAGGAGAATGAGTAACTAGTACCTGCCTGAAGCGTGTGCCTGGCACAGATGTTCAAGCAGCTCAGCACACAAGTAACTGGGCCTACACAGTCCACTTTAGAGAAGCGATCAAACCCTCAGCAGTAGAGAACACTCTTAGAACTCTATCCAAAGTAAAACAAACCTGGACAGGGTAGAGGCACCAGCAGAGAGAGGAGGGAAGGCTAAAGGAAGAATGTGAATGGGGATGAATATGATCGATGTAGTTTGTTTCCGTGCATGAAAATAGTAGAGAATTGAGAAAATGACAGATAGATGGGGTAGTTAATAATGATACATTGTTTAAATGAGTGGAAATGTCACAATGAAATAATGAAGTCCTCCTTATACAACTAATGTGTTAATTTTTTTTAAGCCAGACACCTGTGGCACACACTTGTAATTCTAGCTATTCCAGAGGCTGAAATCTGGAGATTTGCAGTTTGAAGACCGGTCAGGCAGAAAAGTCCATGCGATTCTTTTTTTTTTTTTTTTTTTTTTTTTTTTTTTTTTTTTTGCCAGTCCTGGGGTTTGGGACTCGGGGCCTAAGCACTGTCCCTGGCTTCTTTTGCTCAAGGCTAGCACTCTACCACTTGAGCCACAGAGCCACTTCTGGCTTTTTCTGTTTATGTAGTGCTGAGGAATCAAACCCAGGGCTTCATATGCTAGGCAAGCACTCGACCACTAAGCCACATTCCCAGCCCCATCCATGAGATTCTTTATCTCCAGCTAATTACCCTAAAAAGGCTAGAAGTAGAGCTGTGGGTTAATTGGTAGGACACTAGCCTTGCAGAAGCTCATGGAAGTATCCAAGCCCTGAGTTCAAGCCACAAGACTGGTGCCAAAATATATATATATTTAAATAAATAAACTTATCCAATGGAGAAACATAAAGTTGATATTGAATTGCCTCAAAAAAAGTGTCTCTGGGCTGGGGATATAGCCTAGTGGCAAGAGTGCCTGCCTCGGATACACGAGGCCCTAGGTTCGATTCCCCAGCACCACATATACAGAAAACGGCCAGAAGCGGCGCTGTGGCTCAAGTGGCAGAGTGCTAGCCTTGAGCGGGAAGAAGCCAGGGACAGTGCTCAGGCCCTGAGTCCAAGGCCCAGGACTGGCCAAAAAAAAAAAAAAAAAAGTGTCTCTTAGATGGTCTTATTAATAATACTAGCAGTCACACTTAGAAAGTCAATGTAAATTTGATCCATATTTTAATATAATTTTCTCCATGCGGCTTCATGTGGTTCTTAATTTTTTATTAACATAGTTTACCAAACAATAAGTTTCATTGTGACATTTTCCTTCATGTATACCATGTACATTGATGAGATTTCACCCCTCTACTCCCTGATATTGCCCCTTTGTCACTAGTCCTTTTCTTTTCCCCCAAATAGTTGTGTGTGTCTGTATGTAAAATGTATATACATATTTAAATCTAGATTCCAATATGAGAGAAAACATTCATCTTCCTGAGTTATACCTGTTCTGCAGTTTTCCGTTCTATCCATTTTTCTACAGTGATGATGATCTTATAATTCTTGGAATAAAACCCCATTGTATATAGACTCCACATTTTCTTATCTGTTGATAGGCGCATAGGTTAATTCTGTAACTTGGGTATTGTCAGTAGTATTGCAGTAAACACAGTTGTACATTCACCTTTCATATTTCGATTTTTTATATACCAGTGTGTGATATTTCTGTTTTTAGTTTTTGAGGAAATTCTGTGCTGATTTCCGTTGTGATTGCACTAGTTTTTATTCCCAGAAACAGTATATAAGGGTTTCTTTTCTTCATATCCTTGCCACCATTTGTTGTTTGCAGGGGAGGGGTTGATGGCCATTCTGCCTGAGGTGAGAGGGAATCTCAATATCTTTTTTATTTGTGTTTCCCTAATGGCTAAGATATGGAACATTTATTTGTCTTTTTTTTTTAATATAGAAGACCTAGATTTATTTGTTGAACTATTACAAAGACAAAACAATTACCATGGGAAGGTCTTTGAGGACATCATCGCAGTTCATTTGATCTGTTATAGAACCTAAGAGAGTGGAAATTCAAGGCTATAACCTAAGAGGCCAGAGCAGAGCAGATGGTAAAACAGGGCAGAAGCTAGCCACTGTGTCAGTGGTGGGATTCAGTTGGGGTTTTCCAGAGATACCAGCAAGGCCTGAATTCATTCATCTGGGCTTGGAATTAGTAAGACTCATGTCCATGTGGAACACAACAGAGGCTAATTCCTCTGTGGTCTTGGCCTTGTCTCTTAAGGGTAAATCCTTACGTCCCAGAGAGGCATTTCAGCTTCAGACACTCTCTTGCAAACCCCACCCTTGACTACTCACACCCCAAGCTCCAGTGGGTTTCACCAGCGTCCCGCTAGTGGTCAGAGAAGGGCAGCAAAGGCAGGAAGTAGTGGCCTACTCAGGTAAGACCAGACACAGAAAGTTTTGGGTAAGTGATAAACTACAAGCAACCCCTTGGTTAAGTTAATTCACCTTTGTTAATAAAGGTCATAATTTCTTCTGCTGGTGACAACCTGCTGCCTGCCTCAGTATCATTGTCTTGAGAAAGAACTGGTTCAAGTGAATTTTGAAGGAAAGAAAGCTTTTCACCAGCCCCACTCCACAGTGGAAGAGGTACCGAGTTCCCTCCTACAGTTCCAAGGAGAATCTTAAAGAAGATTAAAGCCCTTTCAGTGATCAACATCTGCACCCTCAAACTGTCCAGCAACTATTGGTGTGGTATCCACCTCCATGCCATCTTCATAATCTCTTATTGAATCTTCTGTCCAGACTCCAGCCATGTTATACTGACTGCTCACAGACTAAGAGAGCATTCCTTCTAATGGGATAATCCTTCTTCATAGGTATAAAATGTAGGGATATCCCCCTGTCCTTGTTCGTGTGCCTCCACATCATACGCTTCTTCGTCATAAGCATCCGAGTCAGCATCCGAGTCTTCATCCTCACAGTCAGGGTGCAGGGCTTGGCACTCACACATCGTCGTGAACAGCTCCTCCAATGCTGATTTAGCACTAGGCACAAATCTAAATTCAGTCATAGGTTCCACATCATCATCACTATCTTATTCATCAGAAAGAGATTCTCATGATTCTTCTTCCCATTTGGCATTCACCATAACATACAAGTGTCTTGAGGATAGCCATTTAGATCCCTGGAGACCACATGTAAGCTAATGGTGGGGTATTCCAGTGAGAATCCTAATCCAGAACCATCTAACCAAGACAGGCAGCTCTTGGCGATGTAGAGGGTGTCGGTGCCCAGGCCCTTGCTGTTCAGCATGGCCTCGGTGTCTGGCTGCTGCTGCTGGGGGCTCTGGCGGCGGGAAGCTTTTGAGGAAGCTCATGGCGGCCGGGAGCGCACACACACCTTACTTGTCTTTTTACTGGTCACTTGTACTACTTCTTTTGAAGTAGTCTGAACTATCCAATTCATTTGCTTGTTTATTGGTTGGGTTATTGGGGGCAGGGTTGATTTTTTAATTTGGTGTGTCATTTGTCAATTCTTGCTCATTTCCTGAGCTTGTGGAATCTATATCTTGAAGTGTTTCCCCCTATTATTTCCTGCTGGTTTTCTAGTAGTCAAAATTTCAGATCCTACATTAAGATCTTTGGTCTATTTTTAATTGATTTTTGTGCAGTGTGAGAGATAGGGCTCTAAGGCCACTCTTCTACATGTGGTTATGGAATTTTTCCAGTACATTTTTCAATACCTTTTCTCCAGTATATTTTCAGCACCTTTGTTGGGAATTGGATAGTGTTAGCTGCATGAATTTATTTCTTTGTCCTCTGTTCTATTTTACTGGCCTATATGTGTGTTTTTGTTACGACTGTGCTATTTTTGTTCCTATAGCTCTGTAGTATAATTTAAATAAGATATTGTAATACCTTCAGCACTGCCCTTTTGATCGAATTTCTTTGACTTTTTAGAGTTCTTTGTGTTTCCGTATAAATTTTAGGAACTTTTTTTGTTCTATTTCTCTAAAGAATTCCATTGGAGTTTTGATGGGAAATAGCAGTGAATCTATAGGTTGCTTCCTGTAATATAGCCATTTTCACACTATGAATTCGTACCGGAATATGAGCAGTTCTTCCACCTTCTAATGACTTTTTCTTTGATGTTCATAATTCTTGTAGTTAGATAGCTCTTAACTCCCTGGTTAGGTATATTCCTAGGCCCTTTTGTTTTCCTTATTTATTGTCAAAGTGATGTACGGAGAGGTTACAGTTTCATACGTTAGGCCTTGGGTACATTTCTTGTACTGTTTGTTACCTCCTCCTTCATTCCCCCTTCTCCCCTCCCCCTTTTCCCTCTCCCCCCATGAGTTGTTCAGTTGGTTTACACCAGTTTTACAAGTATTGCTTTTGTGGTCGTTTGTCTTTTTATCCTTTGTCATTCGATTTTTATATTCCCTTTCACTTTCCTAGTTCTAATACCAGTATATACAGTTTCCAATCTACTCAGATAAGATACAGTGATGGTACTGGTACAGGAAGGGGGATATAAGAGGATCATCAACAATAGAAGCTACAGTTTCACATGGCATGTTGAAAGTAATTACAACAGTGATATAACAGTTGTTTCCATAACATGGAGTTTATTTCACTTAGCATTATCTTATGCATTCATAAGGGCATAGCTATTAGGCTCTTATGATCCTCTGCTGTGAGTAGCCTAAACCTGTGCTAATTATTATTATTATTATTATTATTATTATTATTATTATTAGGGAGACTTCACTTAGTATAATTTTTTCCAAGTCCTTCCATTTCCTCATGAATGGGGCAATGTCATTCTGATAGTGGCATAAAATTCCATTGTGTATATGTACCACATTTTCCTGATCCATTTGTCTACTAAGGGACATCTGGGTTGGTTCCATATTTTACCTATGACAAATTGTGCTGCATTGAACATTATTTTTTTTACTGGTGGCTTTAGTGTGTTCTTGTTTGTGGTCTTTTGGGTAGATCCTAGGCACTTTTTTAAAGCTATTATGAATGGTACTATTTTCCTGATTTCTTTCTCTGTTCACTACTTGTATCTTAAAAAGCTACTAACTCATACATGTTAGTTGTATATTCTGCTATTTTGCCAAAGATACTTAATCAGATTTGAGATCTCAGGTGGAGATTATAGTCATTTAAGTATAGGACCATCTCTGCAAATAGGGATAACTTGGACAAACTTTGTTTCTCTATTATTATTCTTGCCTTACTGCTCTGGCTGAGAATTGAACATTTTATTGACTAAGAATAGAGTCAGGTGAATTTCTTATGGGCAGCAAATAATTAAAATTTGGTGGTGTTGATGATGTTTTGGTGGTAATATTGGGGCTTGAACTCAGGGTCTGGGTGCTGTCCTTGAGCTTATTTCTCTCAAAGCAGCTCCATTCCTTAAGACACTCGTTCACTTCTAGTTTTTTGCTGGCTAACCGGAGATAAGAGTCTCTTGGATTTATCTGTCCAAGATGGCTTCTGGACCATTGGATCTTAATCTCCTGAATATCTAAGATTACAGTATTAGCAACTGGTCTCTGGCTTGATCTTGTTTCTTTAAAACCACTCACCTATTCATCTTTTAATTAGAGATTTCAGACTTTTAAGCCTGTAGTCCTAGCTACTCTGGATGCTGAGATCTAAGGGTCTGCCCAGGCAGACAGCACCTCCCTAAGACTTTTTTTAAAAATTTATCTTATTGTCAAGGTGATATACAGAGGGGGTACAGTTACCCATGTAAAGTAGTGAGTACATTTCTTGTCAAACTTGTTACCTCCTCCATCATTTTTCTTCTATTTGTCTTCCCTCCTCCCCATCCTTCTCCTGAGTTGTATAGTTAATTTCCAACATAATGTCTTGTGAGTATTGATGTTGCATTGGTTCGCCTTTTATCCTTTGTCTCACCATTTTGATGTTCCCCTTCCCTTCCCTAATTCAGATAAATGTATATATAATACCCAGGGTACAAATATCAAATACAGTGACAACAGGGGATAAACTGTGGGGAAGAAAAAAGAAATAATTTCTTATAGCACATTAAAAATAATATCAGTGAAAAACCTTGTTGCCAAATCTTGAAGAAATGCTCAACATCTCTGGCCATAAAAGAAATGCAAGTCAAAACAACATTGAGATTCCACCTCACCCTAGTAAGAATGGCCATTATCAAGAAAACTAACAACAACAAATGCTGGCAAGGATGTGGCCAAAAAGGAACCCTACTATGCTGGCTTAGTTAGTCATAAATTACTTTTGATTATGCCTATCATGGAAGGTTTTTCTTCAATTTAAAGAATAACTTCTGGGGCTGGGATTCTGGCTTAGTGGTAGAGTGCTTGCCTTGCATGCATGAAGCCCTGGGTTCGATTCCTCAGTAACCACATACACAGAAAAAGCTGGAAGTGGCTCTGTGGCTCAAGTGGTAGAGCCCTAGACTTGAGCAAAAGAAGCTTGGGGACAGTGTGCAGGCCTTGAGTTTAAGGCCCAGGACTGGCAAAAATAAACAAAGAATAACTTTTCTGAATATAGTAATCTTGGTTGGCAGTAGTTTTGTTGTTGTTGTTGTTCTTGGGGATTTCTTTTCAGGGTTTGAATTATATCATTTCTACCTTTGTGACTCTTGTTAAATTTGTCTTTGAACATAACTTGGCACATAACCAGCACCAGTCTTGAGCATTCTTTATTATTTTGTTATAATAACACATGGAGTTGTTCTTTTCTGATCACGCATGTTTGGAGTCCATATTCTCCTTAGATTTCACATTTCAACAATTTTATTATCTTTGGATTTGGTTATTGAGAAGTCATCAACTCTTGGAAATGTCATGTTGCCTTGCTTTTTTCAGTTGTTTGTGTATTTCTAAGTTGTGATTTGTGCTTCTGTTTAGGGTGGATATCTTCTAGTTTTATTGGGGGGTTTCTTGGTGAGCAACCTCCTTTTGAGGATGCAACCAATCAAGTTTTATATTGGTTAGCTAGGCCTCACAAACTTTTTGCCCAGGCTGGCCTTGAACTGTGATCCTCTGAGCTAACATTACAGGTTACATGGCTTTTTGGTTGTTTTGGTTTAGAGACAGAGCCTCCCTCAGCTCAGATCCTCTTGCCTCAGCCTTGAGAGCTGAGATTGTAATATGCACCACCATGCCTGGCTCAAGAGGGGGCATTTTATAGGCAATAGATCTGTATATATTTGGGGATAGATTAGGAAATAGCAGCTCTCCTGGGTTATATGCTGCAAAAAAAAAAAAAGGGCATTTAGCAACTGTGTTCAGTCATATTTGTGCAAAAAATGAAATTTGATAAGGCTATGCTTGGTATGATAGCATGACTCAATACAACAGACTGGTAGTCCTTTTGCAGATTGTGTCCTGCAAGAGATTGCACAGGATCTGTTGTACTGTCCTCATCCCTCTGTGAGAACAGCACCTCTGCTTCCCTATGTCAGTCATGTAAACTCAGACGAGGCCTTTCTGACTAGCATTGTGGGACACACCTGGAAGTCAACTAGCTGGCCCCACCTGTTCTCAGTCTTGGGGCCACATGTGGCTAAGATGGCGGCGCCTCACAACAACGCGCAGCTGCTACAAGTGTCTTTGGTTATAACCTGGAGGCGGTTCTGTGGGCTGTGACACCCTGGCTCTTCCGCCCTTGATGGACAGCTCATGCCTCCCCTTCCTGCCAATCTTAGACCTGATTGGCTCCTGTGCCTTATATTAGTGGCATGTACTTCCCCGATAAACGAGATCTTGCACCGACTTGACTCCCAGGCCGTCTGATTGTCCTCAGGTGAGGGAGGGCTGGGTGCGGGCGGCCTCCTGACCCTTTCCTTGCTTGGCTCGTCTGGTCGGGGCGTGCCTTCCCCATCTCTCCCGTGGGCCGGGGAAGCGCGGGGGTCTAAAGACCCCTAACAAGCATTATTTAGAACAACCGGGTCCTCAGATGTTTCTGTGCTGAGCTTTGTGATGCTTTCATCAGAAACTCAGATATTAGAATTAGAGGCATGCCTCAAGTGGTAGAGCTCCAGCCACACAAATGTGAGACGCCGAGTTCATATCCTAATACCAAAAAACAAACAAACAAAAACCCACTGTTTACAACTTTCTATGTATGTTTTCCTACAGAAATACTGCTGACCCTGAAGGTAGCTGGTTGATTCTTTCTTCAGCTGACCAGGCTCACTTGCTCAAAACACTTACCAGTCTGGAGAGCTGTGTCTCTTTGTTTTGACCCACCTGGCCTGTGGCCAGTTCTCCCAGAGCTTGATCAGTGGACAGCTGGGCCTCAGCACCAGCATGGAGCATACTCTGGCTGCCACCATTGGAGAAGCCGCCTCTTCTCCTGACAGCCCGAAGTCGCGTCCAGACCGTCGCTCAGTCTGTTCACTGCATTCACCTTAGTGCAACTTAGATCTCTCCTGCAAAGTAAATGTTGACAAGCAAACTTCATCCTCATGTCAGATTGAATGTATTTATTGTATGTACTTAAGGAGAACCATGCTCTTGTTCTGTTCCTGTTCAGTTCCAGACACTGGTTTCTTGCTTTGTTTTCCCTGGCTAATCAAATTAGTCTAGTTCAGAATATTACAGTTTCATCTGGGGAAAAGAAAAGAATTGTTGCAAATAAAGTGAAAGGTCTCTGATTCTTAAGCCTGCATTTGGGAAGGCAGCAGAACAGACACATGGACAGCACTGGAGGTACAGAGTGCTCAATAAGAGAAAAACCAAGAGTCACAGTTGCACCTTTGCAGAAAGCTCTAAAGACCACATCACAGTTTCCACTTGCTGAACAGATGAAAAGGAGCCTACAAGAGGCTGCTGATATTAACAAGTATCTGTTCCATTGTTCTCATTGTTCAAAGCAAACTAGAGTTCCCTTTGAAATGATCTGACAGCTTTCCCTTTCCCTCATCCTGACCCTTCCCCTCTGCCTTCCCCGGCCCCCTACTTTCCATTTTTCAACATCATCTAAGCTACAGAAGCCAGGTAAGCCCTTTACTTCCGTAAATGTTTTGCTAGCTACTCATAAGTTGCTAACTATTGAATTTCAGAAAAAGCATTTACTGGCAAGGAGAGCAGCGAAATTAAGCCTTGGTTCCAATCAAGCTAAGGACACCTGCTTTGGAACCATGATTATTCTGTTCCCAGCAGCTCTGGCCTCCAGAATGGGAGAAATTTCTTGTTTTTTGAAATTGACAGCAGATATCACAACAGATTCCACCTCTGGCATGTGTTTTTTATTTTGCTTTTTAGCAGTGCTGACTAAGCCGAAGTTTTGTAAGGTACACAAAATCCAATTTATATGTAAACAAGCAATAATTTAAGTTCTGAACTTAAGTGTTTTAATTGTATAATTTTTGTGAGGTATACATATTGTGGAATTGACTCAAAAATGAGGTACTTCAGTATTAAATTAGATACCTTCATAGCGATGTCTCCTAAAGGTGTTTTGTAAAGGATATCAATGCCTTGATTAGACCTAATTTGTAGATTTAAGACTTTTTATTTTCTAAACCTTGTGATTCTGCTCATAAATCATTTATCTAATCTATATGATATGCAGCCGCTGTAGGAACAAAATCTTGATTTTTGTATGTTTATATTCTTTCTTAATGAACCTTAGAAAGACTCCATGTGACTAAGCAGGCCACTTTTATGGTTGTTTTCTTGCCACTCCGCAGGGGATAGTCTTTTCTTACAGAGCTCAGTTTCAGACAACCATAATACTAAGAAACTGGTGACCTTTTTGAGCTATTGTCTCTGTAACCCTAGTAGACATACTTTCTTACCTAAATTTCACAACGATATCTTTTTGATGTCTAAAAAGCAGAGCATTTTATATTATCACATTAGCCAGGCTTTTTAGGAACAAACAGGTTTTTTTTTTTCCTTGAAATTTGTTTATTTGTGGCAGGGTAAAAAATATGTTCAAACTACCCCACTTATTTGTATTTATATCTCTATCTTCAAATTATGGCACTATGGGAAGAGATACAGCCCAGAGAGAAATGGTAAGTAGACAGTCAGAAAGTGTTGTTCCATATTTAAAAAAATTCTAAAACTTTGCATTTCGATAATTTTTTCACTTTGAGAGGGACCTTGGAACTGGGAGGTAGCCTAAGAACATCCCTGGCTCACTTGTCCCTTAAAAGGCTCTACTTTCCTTCACTGAACTGTTGGGTTGCCCAGCTGAGACGGCAAGACAAGCAGGTGTGGGCCCCAAATCCAGGCCTCCTCCAAGCCATGAGGCTCGCCTGGTCCACAAGGAACCGTGATTAGTTTATATGTTGTTAGAAATATATGTGAGTTAGGGTGACTTTTAACTTCACTCAGCACAAAAGAGAAAATGGAATTTAAACCACTTACATTGAATTTTGAGTCTTAAGCTCCTTTTCTCTGTAATTCACCCCAAAATATCCATATACCCCTCATTATTTATCCAGTGACCCTGTGTTGTAAAGTCCACCCCCTATCAGACAAACCTGACATACAGTTTAGAACAATTCATGATCATATGTCTTGAAAGGGAAAGAGGATATAAATTCTCTATGGTTCAGATCAAGTAATGGATTTTTCGTTTTACATCTAATTAGGAAAAAAAAATCAGTGAAGTAATCCTCTGATCATATTGATCACTGTAGAACCAAAAGCCAAATCAATTCCCTTGGTTATCAGTATTTCTCATGCTATACACAAGAAATTTGTTAGACTTGGTTTTTGTTTAATAGAAGAAATAATCAGTGTTTTACTTAATATTACTAAATGTGAAAACATAACGTGAAAGCATACACACATTAACTAGTTTATAAAATCCATTTAAGTGTTCATGTAGTGTAGTAAGGTTAAACAGTGAAGTGGGCGGTTTTACTACAATGAATTTGGCTGACTGGAAGATAAAAAGCCCCCTCCACCCACACACACGTGTATCTCTTATGGCCTGTACTAATTGAAAGCAATGTTTTTGCAGTTTATATAATGCAATTTTTAATCTCTGTTTAAAAATGGAGTTCATATAGGCTTAACACATGAACTGGGTGGCACAGATCCACTTGCAGAACCCAAAGATACACAATCAATTTTGAAATGCAACTTAAGCCATTAATTGTTGGTGTGAATTTAAAATTTTTCTAGTGTTTGTATGGTAGTATACTGCCTAAGAGCAAAGCATTCTCTGAACAAAAGAAAATTACTGTAGTGGCTTCAATTTTAATTAGAATTTTCTCCCTGGTGTTTCTTTATAGACTAAAACAAAATCTTTTAAGTTTCTTACTACAGGTAAAAGCTATGTGCAAGAACCTCAAAATGCTAAAATCTAGCATAATGCCTTAGATCTGTTTTTCAGTCTTGTATATTCCTACATAGCTGTCCGATGTATTATATTTGTATAGTGAATTGTGTACAATTTTTGAATACGTGCATCATCACTTACTTCATGTTCCTGAGTAGTGATGATGGTACATTTCTGCAAACATTTAACTGTCTTTTTTTTCCTTTGTCATTTGTGGGTTTTATTTGTACAGTTCCTCATGAAGTTGCATCTGAGATGTGTGTATATGAAAAGATTATACAAGGGTAAAATTAAGCAATATATTAACTATGGTTCTTCAGGAGAAAGCGTACAGTGTTCAGGTTGTGATTTATTTTCAAAACGGAGTTAACTCTGAACATCACCTTGTTCACCTGCATTGATGTTTGTATTTCTAGTGTGTCCCTAGGTGAAATACTAACAATATTCCTATTTTCAACATTCTGTTATTCTTCCCCAAATCTATGAAAACATGAACATTGACTAACTTCTTAGGGCATAAAAGGTTAGTAGATTGATCTGGTGAACATTGCAAATATAATTCCTAAAATCAGGTCATAAACTCTGAAATATTAGAAAAGGCAACCTGCAGTTATGCTTTTGTCCTTTTTTCTCAGAAGTATGAGTGTTTTGTGCTGTTACAGATGGCAGCCTCAAGAGGACAGACCTGCACAAGCTCTGCTGTGGTGCAGCAAGAAGTAGCAATTGCACATATTTCTGGAGTTACATTTTCCAATGATACCAAAACCAGATTAGAAAAAGCTACCAGTGCCAACAGATTAAAAGAAGTATCAAATAGCGCTGGAAGCATGGCTTTCTGCCTCTAACAAGTGTGAGACCCTGAAAAAACATTTCTTTAAGCCCACAGTGAAATTAAGTACTAACACTAGAAATGGAAAAGAGAAAATGCCCAGACCTGAAAGAACCAGTTGACTAGCTCTTGGAATGGTGGAAATTGTCCAGTCAGGTGGCTAGAATATTCAAAATCAATACTGTCTACCACACTGATAAATAATGTTTTTAATTTATTTAGCTGACCCATAAAATTGTAAATATTTATGGAGTGCCATGTGAGATGTCTACATGTATAATTGTATGTATTTATGGAGTACTATGTAATGCACAATACATTATACACTGTAATTTTTTCTTTTCTTATTTTATTGTGTGATGTTTAAATCTGGGTTAAACATACCTCTTCAAATATTTGTTTATAGAAAAAATTCAGAATGATTTCTTCTAGCTTTCTTGGTTTGTTTTGTTTTTGGGTTTGTTTTATTTTGTTTTGTTGGGTTTTTTTTTGCCAGTCTAGGGACTGAACTCAGGTGCTCTACCACTTGAGCCACAGCTCCCCTTTCATCTTTTGGTGGTTAATTGGAGATAAGAATCTCATGGACTTTCCCGCCCAACTAGCTTCAAACTGTGATCCTCAAATCTCAGCCTTCTAGGTAGCTAAGATTATACACATGAGCCACTGGCTCCCATCTTTTTGAAACAGAGAGTGCACTATCCTTTTCTTGTACTATATCATGACCTATACTTGAAGTCACACACCCGAACTTACTTCTCTGTCAGTACCCAGTGACATCTCCCCATCCCTTGCCCCTAGTAACTAGTTTATAAATGTATTCCTATACCCTTAAGAAAATAGCTGAAGCCATGCCACGAACCCACAAAGACCCAGGCCTCAGAATCATTACAATTCCATCAGCATCCAAAAGAAAGTGTGACTGGAAAGTACACATAAGTGAGAAAGGGATATAGAAATTGCAACAAGACAATGTATTGGTTAAAGGATAACCACATTAGAGCAGAGTTCAAGATAGACTGCAGCATAAATATAAGTATGCTATAGATAATCAAGACTCATTCCTAATCCATATGAATCATTGTAAAAGAAAGGTGCTAACATAGTCTGTTAGTATTTGGGTCGGAAATGCCAAATCACTGGGTATCCTACTATGGTAGCATACCAAATAGATCAGCCAGGCTAAACAATAGGAATTAGGACATGTTTATATAGCTAGAAATGTAAAGGTCCTTTGTAGTCAAGGTTGCCTTCAAATCTGCAGTCCTGCTTTAGATTCCTGAGTGCTGGGATAACAGGCATGAATTTTCATGCCGAATAAGGGAAAGCATTCTTTAAAATGCCCAAAGGCTTGAGGGCAGGTTCAAGTGGTAGATAACGTTCTGAGTTCAGGCTCTATTATCACCAAAGTTATTAGAATACATAAAAAATATTCTACAAAAAAGTGTTCAGCAAAATAAAATGAACATAATAAAAACAAATGGTGAAAGTGAAAGATGGCTGATAAATACTAGAAATTTCCTGCCAGGCGCCAGTGGCTCACACGTGTAATGCCAGCTCCTCAGGAGGCTGAGATGTGAGATCACCATTCAGAGCCAGCCTGAGCAGGAAAGTCTATGAGACTCTTATTACCAGTTAGCCACCAGAAAACCAGAAGTTGCGCTGTGGCTTAAAGTGGTAGTACTAATCTTAAGTGAAAATGCTCAGGACAGTGCCCAGGCTGAGTTCAAGCCTCACAACCAATAGAAAGTTTAGCATCACAAGGTGTCAGGATGCAAACAAAATGTGAGACATTTTTATCCATCTATTTGGAAAAATTAAGAGTTTAAGCTGGGCACCTGTGGCTCACACATAATCCTAGCTACACAGGGAGAGTAAGAGCTAAAGGTCACAGTTTAAACCCATCCTGGCCAGGGAAGTTCATGAGACTTACCTTTCTGCACCAAAACTCTGGAAGTAGAGCAGGGGCTCAAGTGGTCGAATACCAATCTTGAGCAAAAAAAGCTCAGGGACAGTGCCAGTTCCCTGAGTTCAAGCCCCATGACCAATAGGAAGAAAAAAAAATTTTTGTTGTCACAAAGATAACCATAGGCATGGTGAGAATAGGAATGCTTTGGTATTTGGTACATAGTAGGTATTGGGGCAAGCTTGGTAGACTCTACCTGGCATCCAGTCAATCTCCCCTTCGTATAATCCTACGTAAGTGCATTTGATTTTTTTTTTTTGGTTCCCTAGTTGCACTTGGCCTTGGCTCTTCCTAGTATATATAACTTGTTTTTTCTAACTTCTTGAAACTGTTGAGGTATTTCATTTCCAACCCTATTCTCTTCTAATTTATTAACCTCAAGACTATGAATTTTCTACTTGCTGCTTTAAACAGTATCCCATACATTCTATCTGCTTATCCCATGAATTACAATCTCCCATTCTAAGAGCTGGAGGGTGGAGGGCAATGGTAGAGCTTGCCTAAAATGCACAAGTGCCAGGTTCGATTCCCAGCACTTCCAACACACACACACACACACACACACACACACACACACACACACACAATTACAACTTGTGGTTCTTAGTTTTGTCACGTTTTACTTCTAGGTATCCATTAGAAGCTGCATATCTGTTTAGAATGGCTCATCATAGTCATAATGGATAATCCCCATTTTCTTTGTTCATGCATGGAAGGTTACTAAACCTAGGTAAATTCTGTATGTTATATCATTATCTCTTAACTTTCAACATAGTAAGCAGCAGAAAAGTGATTATTGATTTTCATCTGGTTTTTCTCAGATTTAAGAAGTCTCTCCATTCAATTATATTGCTTTGTTCTTGTATTTTGAAACAGCATTAGACACATAGACACGCATGATAGTTATGTGTGTTCATAAGCTGACCCTTCAGTCATTCTGGCTTTTTGTAAATTAATTTGAGTCAGACTTGTCTGCCTGGGCTGGTTTCAAACCTCAGTCCTCAGATCTCAGCCTACTGAGTAGTTAAAATTACAGGTTCGAGCTACCAGTGCACAGTAACAAAGGCCTTTTTAGGAAGCCATAAACACACAAAGACAAGGACCATCCAGGCATAACAGCAAAACCTGAACCTGGAGGACAGGTCAAAAGGGTGGTAGCTGGTTTTGTAAGCCTGAGGAAATAGTGCCATGGCAATGGGGAGAGGCACAGAAGCAAGCTCGGCAGGAGAGACAGGTCCAGGCCCATATGTGGCACATCTGCTCTTAGGCCCAGAAGACAAGTTCCCTTGCTTGAGCAGAGGAAATGAAGGCCTCTTCTCTACAAAGGTTTAATAGGGGCAGGGGTGGAAACAGGCCTCATCTGAAATGGCAGCTATAGTCAGAATGGGGGTCCCCCTTCACCCACCAACTCTCTCCAGTCTGAATGTCTCCACAAATGAGAGCATCCCAGAGAACTCCCAGCCAATAGGTAGTGTCTATGGCTCCCAATCGCAATGCCCAGATCACCTTACAGTGAAGGCCACCACTCACAGCCCCTTCCCCACAAAGGACAAACTGCTGTCTCCTGAATCTCCTCCCACAGCACTGATGCAGCCCCTTAGGCTCAAGAGAGCGCATCCTCCATTCTCAGGACCACCATTCAAGGCCTTCCACACAGAGGAAGGTAATTCCAGTCTCTCCAGCAGATGGCACAAGAGGGTCTTCATCTACAGAGGAGGAAAGGCTTGGGCAACAGGCCCAGGCCACTGCAGAGGGTCCTGCAATCTAATTTTCAGAGCCTGTGGAAGAAGCAGTCAGCAGTTGGAAAGGGAGCAAAGTGAATCCTAATGGAAGGATCAGATCACAGACTCTTAATGTCATTTACAGCAGAGAATGAATAGTTGGCTCTTGTTAGTGGGGGGGGGGGCGGTCAATTTACTCTGTCCCTTCTATAAATGATACAGTGCTCACTTTGTCGGGCTTTTTAGCCCCCCACGCTCCCCCGACCTGCAGGAGAGATGGGGAAGGCACATCCCGACCAGACGAGCCAAGAAAGGAAAGAGTCGACAGACCGCCCGCACCCAGCCCTCCCTCACTAGAGGACAATCAGACGCGTCTGGGAGTCAAGTCGGGGCAAGATCTCGTTTATTGAGGAAGTACGTGCAACTAATATAAGGCACAGGAGCCAATCAGGTCTAAGATCGGCAGGAAGGGGAGGGTTGTGCACCTATCTAGGGACTGTAAGGGGAGGCATGAGCTGTCAGTCAAGGGGAGGAAGGGCCGGAGACCAACCCTAGAGGCGGCCTGATTTTTCACACCCCACAGAACCACCTCCAGGTTCACTGCCAGGCAGCATCTTAGCCACACGTGGCTCCAGGGCTGGAAAACAGGTGGGGCCAGCTAGTTCCAGGCGTGTCCCACATCTCCCCTTTTTGTTTAATTAGCAGGTGGCTGCCTTACTCGAGAGTGTGCCTGTCTTAGATTGTCCCCCTCTGAGTATCTTACCTGTCATTGACTACCACTCTAGCTCTTCAGGCAGTCCTACCTGCAGAGCCTGCCAGCCCAGTACTTGGGGGGAGGGTTTGACACTGGAGAGGAAGCCCTGTCATTTTCACCTCACACCTGTCCTGGCAGGGGCTGTGGCCAGCCTTATAGGGTTCCCAGTCAGCCTCTTGTAAGGCAGCATATTGTTGTTGTATTAACTGAACAGCTCTGGCTCCTTAAGTGGAAAGGGTAGGGGTGGATACCCCTGAATGAGGTGGTAGGGCTGGGCAACTGGAAAGAAGGGAGGAAGGCAGAGTTTAGGCACAGCCAACAACCATCTGCTAAGGTAGGACTGGTTTTGTTGAGCAAGTCTGGCTGCCTCCATTGTTGCCCACATTGCTGATACACGCAAGCAATTTCCCATATTTCCAGGAAGGATCAGAAAAAAATCCACCACGGTCCTTTCATTCCTAGAGAGAAACAAACAAGGAATCATACCTCAACAGGGGGTGCTCTTGAGTAGTTATTCTGGTGAACAATTGGGAAAACACATCCAAAGCCCCTTCCCATGCTAATAAGCAGGTCAGGACCTTGCCATAATCCAGTGAGAGGGTCCTTCCATCGGACTTCCACCTTTAAATAAGGTGTCTGATTTGACCAATGCCTCTGAAAAGCCGTCAGAGGGTTGGTCTTTGGAAAAATTTAAAATATTTAATGTAAGCATGGCTGTCCTTAACTGGTCATGGGGGTTGCTTCCCCTTTGTTGTTTTATTAATTGGTCCTTTGGGGTCTTATTATGCCTCTAGATTATGGCTTGACCCCTTGGATTGTATGGTATTCCAGTGGTGTGTTTAATATTCCATATTTGAAAAAATGTTTATAATGACTTGCTTATAAAGCAAGGCCCATTGTCTGTCTTAACCTGTAAGGGTAGCCCCAGGATGGCAAAACATTGTAGGAAATGGCATTCAGTGTGTCTGGCCCTTTCACCTGAATGAGCAGTTGCCCAACAAGCATGTGAGTAGGTGTCTATGGACATGAATATCCAAAGGGAGCATAGTGGGTTACATCAGTTTGCCAGATTTAAGGCCTCTGGGGTTAACCCCAGGAGATTTTTTAAGTCCTTTATAGGAACCAAGGGGAATCTTTGAGGTAACCCTCTCCAATTTAAATGTGTAAGCTCGTGAAGTCCTTGAGCCATTTGGAGGTTTTGATCAGTGGCTATAATGGTTTCATTAGTAGACAGTTGATCAGCCATATGCTTTCCTCGTGTAAAAATTTCAGGCAACTCCTGGTGTCCTCTGACATGCTGTGAAAAGATGGGGTCAGCCGGTTCCTTTAGTAAAGACCAGACTTGGATCATTAAGGGAATAATTGGAGTTTATCTAGTTTAATATATGATGACACTAGAGTTAGTAACAAATTGACTACATACAAACTATCAGAAAACAGGTTCATCGCTTTTTGAACATGGGTTAGTGCCAGGGCAAGTGCATATAGCTCCTTAAACTGTGTAGACCCTGTAACTGGCTCAAAGTAGCAGGTGCCTTCTTCTCTATTGGCAGGGGAAGAGGCGGAGTATATCACCATGGCAGATCCCACTTTTTCCCCGTCAGTAAAAACATGTACAGCCTTAATAAGGGGTTTAGTAGAGAAAAGTACAGGGTCCGGGAGTCCATTGTAACCTCGAAAATGAGGTTACCCACCTTGAAGTTCCATAATGACAGTCCAGCTTCCCCATGAAACCCTCCAAGGCATTGGACACCCGATTATGGTTTCTTTTGACCCACTCAAAATCTCACAGCTGGTAGGGAATTACTAGCACATCAGGATCCTGCCCATAATGTCTCAGGGAAATATCCCTGCCCTTAATTACCAGGTCAGCTAGCTGGTCTAGCTGGGAGTAAACCCTGGGAACCCCTCCCACCGATGCATGCACCCATTGGAGAGGCTCATCCAACTGGGTAATGGCAGCTGAGGAAAGCTCTGAGCCAGGAAGGATCTAAAGACAAAGGGGGCGTTGGGGCCTATAGTGAGCCAATTGTGCTGTATTCAAGGCCGTCTGAATTTTTTGAAATATTACTTGATGTGATGGAGTTATTGTAATAATATCAGTGGGGGCTTTATCCCTTAAAAAGTAAAAAAGCGGAAGCAGATCTTCTGTAGGCAGGTGAAGCCAAGGCTGTAATCAGTTAATCTCACCTAACAGCCTTTGTAACTCCACCAAAGTATAGGACGACTGGAAGGATAATTGAGACTTAATGGGGCAAACAGAGTCTAGCCTGAGTTCAGCCCCCAGAATCTTAAAGGGAGGTAAGGTCTGAACCTTGTCATTGGATATGTGCAATCCTTCCCTTTGTGGGAGTGTCTGTAGCCTCCTATAGGCAGCGCCCAACACTGGGCGTCCGCCGCCCCCCAATAATGATGTCATCCATATAGACATATAAAATAATACCTGATTGGCTCTGAAGGGGTTACACGACTTGTGACACATAATGCTGACAGAAGGCTGGACTGTTAGCCATGCCCTGAGGTAGTACCGCCCCTCTCATATCTTTGGTCTGGCCCCTGGTAGTTAACCCAGGGGATGGCGAAGGCAAACTTCTCACAGTCCTGCTGGTCAAGAGGAATGGAAAAGAAACAATCCTTGATGTCTATTACAATAAGAATCAGGTCCCAAGGAATGGAGGGGATCCACGGCAGTCCTCGCAAAGGGGTGCCTGTGGAAATCATCTGCTCATTAATTTTTCTTAGGTCCTGTAACATTCTCCGTTTACCTGTAGCCTTTTGTATAACAAATACAGGACTGTTCCAATGACTCAACGAGGGTCTGATATGTCCTAGGGTCAATTGTTCTGATATTATTTCTTTTAATTTTTGTAGTTTCTCTAGGGGGAGTGGCCACACTGTCCCACCCACACCGGAGGACCCAGGAGCCATCAAATGGCAGGGACGGTAGGAACAGTGGCCTCTAGGATTGGGGGTGAGGCCTCATATGGGGGACAGGAACCTTCTGCCTCGAGGCCTCAAAAGGAGGATCTCCCCAATAGTTGCTAATGTTACCTGACAGGCCAAATTGTTGTTGGTTGCTCCCCACATTGCCCATCTGCCACGTGTTCTGGGGCAGGGGTGCTTGGCTTGGAATCTAGGGGCTTAGACCAAGGCTCAAAAGGGTCTATGGGCCCATCATCGCAGTGAGGCCTTAAGCCTTTCTCCTCCTGGGCAGCGGGAGGGCTGTCTCCCCCCCATCCAAGACGTTCCACAGCAGATACTTCCCAGGCCGAATCGCTCCCCCTTGGGGGGCCTGGGGAAAAGCAAGCCTTAAGGGCAGAGAGGGTTGGGCAGACTCCGAGAGGGGGGGGTCATCTCCCAAGTTCCCTCTTCCTCACCACTTGTTCTACGCGGTCCCAAGTAGCCCTGTTGAAGGAGGGAGGAGGCCACGCGCGCATGCGGACGCCATGCGTCACACCGTGCCGGCGGGATTGGGGGGGCGGGGGGAGAGGATGGGCTGGCCATGGGGGTGGGCCCAAGCAGAGAGGGTCCGCTCCTCCTGGGGGGCCCGCGGGTCCCCATGGGAGACCACCCCCCTCGCCCTGCCCGCGCTCGTGGGAGCCCGGCAGTGGCTGAGCCCGTCCCCACCACCTACCCATTGGCGGCCGACCAACCGAGCTTTGTTGGCCTGGGGGTCTGAGATAAACCTCAGCTTTTGAGCATGAATCTCAGCGCTTAAGCGCTGGATGATCATGCTGAGTGTGAGATTGCCCCATCTTTTCGGGGATACCTTACCTTGAAACTCACTTGGCTTGACTCACTGATAATTTCACTTTTGGTGGACGCCTTTGGGCGGCAGTTGTCGGAGTTTTTAGCCCCCCAAGCTCCCCTGACCTGCAAGAGAGATGGGGAAGCACTCTCTGACCAGACAAGCCAAGAAAGAAAAGGGTTGACAGACCGCCCGCACCAGCCCTTCTTCACTGGAGGACAATCAGACGGCCTGGGAGTCAAGTCGGGGCAAGATCTCGTTTATTGAGGAAGTACTGCAACTAATATAAGGCACAGGAGCCAATCAGGTCTAAGATCGGCAGGAAGGGGAGGGTTGTGCACCTATCTAGGGACTGTCAGTCAAGGGGACGAAGGGCCGAGACCAACCCTAGAGGCGGCCTGATTTTTCACAGCCCACAGAACCGCCTCTGGGTTCACTGCCAGGTGCCATTTTAGCCACACGTGGCTCCAGGGCTGGAAAACAGGTGGGGCCAGCTAGTTCCGGGCATGTCCCACACACTTGAAGTCTTCCTGTAGACTTTCAACCATCTCTGCATTATATACAATTGTTGATACACTGTAAATTGTATGTCAACAGTTCTTACATTGGTTTTTGTTTTTGTTGGCTGGCACTGTACCACTTCAGCCACAGGTACTCTTCCAGCTTTTTGGTGGCTAATTGGAGATAAAACTCCAGTGGAATTTCCAGCAGAGCTGCCTTTGAACCATCGTCTTCAGATTTCAGCCTTCTGAGTAGCTAATATTATGGTATAGCCATAGGACACCAACACCTGGCTCTTATGTTGAGAGGACAATGACATGCAAAAATGTTCTGTATGTTCAGTGCTCACACCAGTCTTCTTTTTTTCCCAAATTTTGTTATAAAGTAGTTGTCAAATAAGTTACGATTTCATAATTGAGGTTGTAAGTACAGTGCTTCTTGGCCACCCCTTTCTTTGTTCTCCCCATTTTCCTCCTCCTATCCCTATACTCAAACTATGCAATTCCTTTTTTACATAACATACACTGGATATACAAATTGCATTTGCTTACCCTTTCTCCCCCAATTACCTGTGCCCCTCCCTTAACCACCCACAAAATGTATTTCCATTTCCTGACATTCGTTTTGAGAATTTTTCGGTTATTCAGAGGAGTTGCATCTTGGGACCCCCCCTTCCTCAAGGATACCATCCTTTTTGGGGGGAGGGGGTCCAAGACTAGGACTCAAACTCAATACATTATACTTTCACTCATTGACTAGTATCTACCAACTGAGCCACACCTCCAACCCAACATGTTTGTATTTTAGACCTAACATTCACCTATGAAAGAAAACATGCACCATTTATCTCTAAGCTGGCTTACTTCACTTAACATAATTTTTTCTAGTTCCATCCATTTCCCTATAAATGACACATTATTCTTTCTAATAGATGAGTAAAATTCTACTGAACATATATGTCATATTTTCTTGATCCCACTCCTCTGTTGTAGGACAGCTGAACTGTTTCCATAACTTGGCTACCATGAATAGTTGACACCATTTCTTTCTTTCTTTCTTTTCTATTTTCCTTTTTTTGTCAGGTGTGGGGCTTGAGCTCAGGGCCTGGGCGCTGTCCCTGAGTGTTTCACTCAAGGCTAGCACTCTACCACCTTGAGCCACAGTGCCACTTCTGGTGTTCTGGTTGTTAATTGGAGATAACAGTCTCACTGACTTTCCTGCTGGACTGGCCTTGAACCATGATTCTTAGATCTCAACCTCCTGGGTGGCTAGAATTACAGGCATGAGCCACCAGCACCCAGCTTCAAGTATTTTCAATACATAATTGATTGTGTCTGTAGATACAGAGGGACAATTCTCTATGCCCTCTAAGGAACAGCCCCTAGCATCTTACTGTGTGGGACATCTTAGAGGACACCAGGAGCTGCCTGGAAATTTGGCACAAGGAACCAAATGGCTGATCAATTGGCTACCAAATGGGACTATTATAGCCATAGCCACTGCACAGACTCAAAATTTTTCAAATGGCTCAAGGACTTCACGAGCTTACGCACTTAAATTGGAGAGGGTTACATCAAAGATTCCCCTCGGTTCCTATAAAGGACTTTAAAAAGATCATAAGGACACGCAAATCATGTATGCCATTTCGGCTGGTCCCGCCTCTGCAATCTCCTGGAGTTAACCCCAGAGGCCTAAGCCTAATGTTATCTGGCAAACTGATGTAACCCACTATGCTCCCTTTGGAAAATTAAAAAATATATTTATGTCCATGAACACCCACTCACATGCTGGTTGGGCAACTGCCAACTCAGGTGAAAGGGCCCAGCATGTTGAAAGCCATTTCCTACAATGTTTTGCCATCCTGGGGCTACCCCCACAGGTAAAGACAGACAGTGGGCCTTGCTTTATAAGCAAACCATTGCAAAACAGTTTTTCAAATATGGAATATTAAACACACCACTGGAATACCATACAATCCAAGGGGTCAAGCCATGATCGAGAGGCATAATAAGACCCTAAAGGACCAATGATTGAAACAAAAAGGGGGAAGCAGCCCCATGACCAGTTAAGGACAGCCATGCTTACATTAAATATTTTAAATTTTTCCAAAGACCAACCTCTGACGGCTTTTCAGAGGCATTGGTCAAATCAGACACCTTATTTAAAGGTGGAAGTCCGATGGAAGGACCCCTTACTGGATCATGGCAAGGTCCCGACCTGTTTATTAGCATGGGAAGGGGCTTTGGATGCGTTTTCCCGATTGGGGAACCAAGCCCAATTTGGATACCTGCTAGAGACCTAAAATACTGCTCACCAGAATAACTACCCAAGAGCACCCCCTCTTGAGGTATGCTTCCTGTTCTCTCTAGGAATGAAAAAGACCATGGTGGATTTCTTCCTGCTCCTTCCTAGAAATATGGGAAACCTGCCTGCATCAGCAATCGTGGACAATGGAGGCAGCCAGCCTCCCTTCCAGTGCCCGGCCCTGCTTGCTTCTTGGAATTTACCTCGACATCTTTTTTTTTTTTTTGGCCAGTCCTGGGCCCTTGGACTCAGGGCCTAAGCACTGTCCCTGGCTCTTTCCCGCTCAAGGCTAGCACTCTGCCACTTGAGCCACAGCGCCGCTTCTGGCCATTTTCTGTATATGTGGTGCTGGGGAATCGAACCTAGGGCCTCGGGTATACCGAGGCAGGCACTCTTGCCACTAGGCTATATCCCAGCCCCTACCTCGACATCTTTTATGGCGCAATGTTTCTCTGTAGTGATGTATCGCCTACAGCTTTGCCAAAGAACTGAAATGGAGTTTGCACTGTTATTTCCTTTTTGTCTTTCCCCTGTTGCTGAGCTTAGGGGTTCCCATTGAGGGGGGAATAGGCGTTGAAGGTTTTGGCACCTTGCTTCATGTTTATGATAAACTGTTTACTAACGACATGCGTTAAGTTGCTAGCACCTTGACTGCCATGGACCTCCAGAATCGCCACGACTCTGCCTGCTTCTACCTCACCACCGGAGAAGGGGGACTCTGCCTGTGTTATCCTGTGCGGCGCCGAAATGGACTGAACTCCATTTTCCCTAGACTGAGCTAAATGGGTGGCTCCCTTACCTTCTCCCCCCTTGTGGGGTAGATCCCCATGATCCTTGTGTTTACATTGGCCTCTGTGTTTACACTTGACCCTTGCATGTTTAATAGGATTCCCCTGTTTCTTAAGCAATGAGCCAGAGCTGTCCAGTTAATGTGGCCTGACAACAATATGCTGCCTTTAGCCGATTGGGAACCCTATGAGGTTGGCCATGGCCCCTACCAGAATGTGCAGCCTACCAGGGGATACACGCATGAGGCAAAAATAACAGGCATTCTCTTGAGTGTAAATTCCTCCCCCCTAGTTCTTCCACTGGGCTGGCTAGCCCTTCAGGTAGGTTTGCCTGAAGAGCTAGAGTGGTAGTCAATGATGGGTAAGATCTCCAGAGGGGGGGGAATTAAGACAGGTACACTCTCAAGTAGGGTGGCCTGGGCTGGGGATATGGCCTAGTGGCAAGAGTGCCTGCCTCATATACATGAGGCCCTGGGTTCGATTCCCCAGCATAGACAGAAAATGGCCAGGAGTGGGGCTGTGGCTCAAGTGGCAGAGTGCTAGCCTTGAGCAAAAAGAAGCTAGGGACAGTGCTCAGGCCCAGAGTCCAAGCCCCAGGACTGGCCAAAACAAAACAAAACAAAAAAAAACAACAACAACAATCAAGTAGGGTGGCCACCTGCTAATAAAAACAAAAGGGGGGAGATGTGGGGCGCATCTTGCATCATTAAGAGGCAACTAGTTGGCCCCACCTGTCTGTTTGCACCTCATGAGTAGCTGGGACAGGACCCTGGTAGGTGAGTAGTATGAAAACCGTCATACAGAATTTAAAGAGGGGATGGGACCTTGCTTAGCTATCAGGTGGAGCAGGGTTTTTCAATCTGTGTGGATCTCCTCTCAAAGCCCATTTCTTCCCATGACTCCACACTGGTGCTCTGTAAATCTGGCCTCCAAATACAAACCATCCCCAGAAAGGTCCAGGGGAGCATGTGGTGTTTTCTTGCCTACCCTTCCCTCAGGATCTCTGGAACAAACCTCTGAACAACTTATGGGCATGAGCCCCTGACATCAGAGCCCAGATCCTCCTCTGTTTGTATTTCCTAATTGATATTACCACAGAAGTTGCTTTAGAAAGCAAGTCCAATGAGCTGGTTGGTAGGGGGAGGTGGGGGGGAGGAGGAGGGAGGAGCCAAAAATGCTTTTATTTTTATAATGAATTATTCTCAAAGACCTGGACATTGTGTGATGGCTCAGCCATGTGTGGATTAGGGAGCTGGCTGAAGGGAAGTGTTTGGGATGAGTTGACATGCTCCCTCCCCTCCCCCCACCACAGCTCCTGCTTTTTTTATGCTGACTACAGAATAGATTTACAGATGAACTCAGTCATGTATTTACAATTCAAGTAATATAGTGCAAAGTGTTTCCTCTTGATTGGATAGAAAAAGTTAATTTGATGAAAGGGATTAGAAGATAGCATGATTGGAAAAGCCATGTGGTAAAGATTGGACCGCTTGAAGCAAAGATGCTAATGGAAAAAGCTCCTGTCATTTCTTTAAGTGCAGTTGGTTTTAACCTTTTGGGGTCATTCACTTGGACACTCAACATGGGGAGGGGGACTGTGGTTTTTGGAGATACATAGACCATGATTGAGTCTAGCCATGGGCCAAAACACACCCATACTTTGTCTTTTTTCCTCATCTGCCAGTCTGGGACATCACCACCCATCTTAACAATGTTCTTGGGATACTGGAACAAGATGTCCCATGTGGGGTACCTTGCACAGAACCTGGCTTGTGTGATAGGTTCATAGTAGTTCACTTGGGAATAAGTAAAAGGCAAGATGGAACATCCGTGTCTCAGGCTGGAAATCTTTTCTCAGAACAAGTGATTCACGCATTAGGCACAGTTCTAATGAGTCTATTCTTATTGGTTTTGCTGCTCTCCTGGTCTGTGGCTCCTGAGAAAATGTGCACTGGAGACAGGCAGAGGCATGTTGAGCAGACAGAGTCCATATAATCGGTAGGTCCCTAGCTGTGGGATGTATCTGTGGCTCTTCGGCTTGCTCTAATTGTCACATCATTGGTTTAGGAATTCTATTGCTGGAAAAAGCTCTTGCCTTAGTCAAGCCCAAAATCTACCATCTAGAATTCATTTGAGTACTCACTGAGTGCCAGAGACCATGCTAAGCATTCTGTAGGCATTCCCTGATTTAACTCCCATGACTGCCTCCAAGGAAGGTGTGGCTGTCTCCAGCCGAGGAAGCAAAGGTGGAAGGGAGGTAGTGACTTCTCAGGTGCTCCATAGCAAGCAGGTGGCAGGACTAGGACAGACCTGGCTGTGATTCTTGGTCACAGGATTCTATTAGCTCTTTATCCAGTGGTTGTATTCAGTCCTCAGGACTTACCCCTTCTCCTGGCTTGTGACCCTGGTCCTGGGATGGCATCACGAGGCTCTCCCTAGGCCAGTTTGTGGTACCAAGGACACTGGCTGGGTGTGCTTCAGCCTGACAGAGCCATTACTCTTCCGAGGTTGGAGACTCTTTTAGACATTAGCACTTAAAAGTACACTCTCTGCACATCTTCAGAGAAGTAATGACAATAGTCTCTGAACATTTGAAAATTATGTTTTTAGATTGAAAAGACCAGTCTCTTTTTTAATGTATGTTGGGGTATAGGAATGGAAAGCACATGCCTTGATTTCTGTCACTGGTGCCCAGAATCGCAGGTAACAGCGAGTTTCACAGTAATCTGTTAACAGATTTCCTAAATAATTGTCCACGAGTCTAGCAGGTCTCCATAGATATTCATGGGCATTAGGCATTTCTGATGGAAAGGGGTTGGGTGGAATAAGCTTGTGGCTTAAATAGGTTAATGTCCTTTAACTGGATTATTAAAACTTTTGAATGGGGTCATATGTACAGAATGAAAAATGTCAGTGAATCTGGCAATCCCATTAGAGATTCTTGACAAATATGAAGTCTAATCACTGACGAAGGAGCAAAGCTGCCAGCATTTTTTTCTTCAAGTGGTGTCCTGGAGGCTCCACACTTGTTCCAGGGACCTTGACACTATCAAATGTTTTAGGGTAGTTCCCCATGGGTTACTACCTTCAGACCCCTAATACACATTCTTTTCTGTTCTTCAGGGCACTTTGGCCCGCACAGCTCAGATCAGTGAAAATATGTGTGGGTAATTGCGTCAGCTATCAATTGGCACAGTGTTTCTGTAAAAGACACAATTCCCCAAACCTCATGGATGTCAACCATTGTTTAGCTTGACTTTGCAAGGGTTGAGCTGATGTGGGCTGGCCTTATGATGACATTGGCTGTCAGTGACCTTGGCTGAGGCCGCTCAGCTGTCTAGGGTGCAGCTGATAATGCTAGCCTAGGGTGGCCTCATCTGAGCTATCTGGGTGATTCAACTGTGTTTGATTTGTCTTTTGTACCCTAGTAGGGTAGTTGGGGCTTGCTCTTCTGGCAGAGACAGAGGCATCAAGAGAAAGGAACCTGTATGTAAGTTGATTTCAAGCTTGTATATTATTTTGCTAGCACCTCAATGGCCATAAAGAGTCACATGTTTTAAAGGATACAGGCAAAGATAAACAATTGTGACTTTTTTGTAATATACAATAGGGGTTTTGTGCCAAAGGCTGCTGTGAACTCAGAACCTTGTCAGTGGTTTTGTGGGTGGTTGGTGAAGTGCCCTGGACAAGCATCCCTTACATTGATTGTCCACAGGAGACAGCTCCAAATGATCCGTGAGCAATTGCAGCAGCTGCCAAAGATGGCTGTGCCTCTCAGGTGACTTCTTGGGAGGACAGTATCCTTTGGGACCAAGGGCTAAGATTCTCATCTTGGATTTGTTGTATAGAACTGATTTCCAGATGATAAAATGGTCATTGAGGCAGAAATTGCTTTTCATTTGATTTCACTGCAGCCAGGTCTTCAAACAATGAAGACCTCCCCGCATCCTGTTCCTCCCTTCCCCTTTTCAACCTCCTTCCCCTTTTCTCCCTCCTTCCCTTTCTTCCTTATTCTCTTCCTCTCTCCCTCCCTCCCCTTCTCTCTTCCTCCCTTCTCTTTTCCCTGCCTATCTTCCTTTCCCTTCCACTCTTTTTCTTTTATATTCATTTGGTATGCTAGAGCTTGAACACTTTTCTGCTCAGACTGGGTTCCAACCATGATCCTCAGATCCTCAGATCTCACCCTCCCAAGTAGCTAGAATTACATGTGTGAGACACCACCACCTAGTTCTCTCGCTCTCTCTCTCACTATCTCTCCTCTCTATTCCTCTCTCTCTCTCTCTATCCCTCTCGCTCCAGTGTCTCAATGCTAACTTCAGTCTAAATTTAAGCTTGCCATTCTGGTTCTGTCCTCTGTTGCTGAGATTACAGGCATACAACACCATATCCACCTCGGATCTTTTCCAAGCACTCATTTCTTGGCTGCACTGGATAAACCAGACCCTTCTCCACTTTGCTGAATAATTGAACCTGCAAAGAGTGAGCAGAGTAAATAAAATGTATGATTGATATGATAATAAATAGAATGTATGATGGTCCAAGCCACATTTATTGTGCACCCTCCGTCCTTTGTTAGTCACTAGCATGCAGAGACAAACAGGAGGAGGAGGGACAGGGGATACAAGAACTTCATGGACTGTGATGATGAGGTTCTGTGAAACTGAGAAGAGCATTTACCAGAGCTCTCTGTACCGCAAGCACACACACACACACACACACACACACACATTCATGCCAGAAACAGGTAAGAGGTAGACCCTGATTCACACACACAATCTGTTGTACTAGTGAATGCCAGAGTACAACAGAAGGACAAGTGTGAGTCATTGCAGTACAAGGGGTCAGAGGATGAGTATCTGCCCCTGACTTGGAAGGCTGTGAGGAGACATTCAAACTGCTCTTGGAGACCACAGGCTCACATGGAATTAGTGCACAGTAACAGGAGGTGGCAATGTGTGAGGGAGGGGATGAGGAAGTGGTAAGATGAAATGGACAGAGAAACAGGCTGTGAAGGGAACCCTGTGAAAGCTCAAAGACTTTTCCTAGACAATAGCACAAGGCCTGGAGAAAAGAGGGTTGGAAAGCAGAGGAGGCTGGAAAGGATCCTGAGGATAATAGAGTGAAAGTTCTGTCAAGTTGCTGGCTGGCTTTGGCTAACAAGGAAAAGCAAAGAAGCATATGTCCTGGTATTTTAACTTGGGATCCAGCATTAGGACTCATGAACTACATAGGCAAGAGACTTGTATTCTTGACCTGGGACGTGAACTCAGTCCTATGCATTGAACTTGAGGCCTGGGTTTGAACTGGGCCTTGAATTCACATCCTGGCCCTTGAACTCAGACCTGAATTTTGGGATGAGTATGACACTGCCTTCACAGAATGAGTTTGTGATAACTTCCTCTGCTTCTATTTCATGGAAGAGCTTGAGGAGTATGGGTATTAATTCTTCTTTAAGTGTCTTGTAGAATTCCATGTTGAGCCCATAAGGGCTTGGGCTTTTCCTTATTGGAAGCCTTTTGAGTGGTTCCTCTATCTCTGTATGTTATTGGCTTATTTATTTGATTTATATCTTCTTGGTTAAGTTTGGGTAATTTGTAGTTCTCTGGAAATGCATCCACTTCTCCTAGGTTGTCCTTCTTCAGTGAGTATAGATTCTGAGAATAGTTCTTGATGATCATTTTGATGTCCTGTATATTGATGTACTTTGTCCCATGGCATCTCTAATCTTATTGAGTTTCTTCTCTCTCTCTCTCTCTCTCTCTCTCTCTCTCTCTCTCTCTCTCTCTCTGTCTGTCTGTCTGTCTCTGTCTTTTGGTTAATCTTATGAGAAGCCTGTCAATTAAAAAAAATCTTTTTGTTTCAGTAATTTTATTGTAGTCTTTTTCATTTCTATCTCATTGATTTCTGTTATCTCTCTTCATCTCTTAGCTTTAGGTTAAATTTTTTCCATTTTTCTAACAGTTTTAATTGCATTTTAAGGTTATTGACTTGAACTACTTGTGATTTTTTTTTTTTTTTTTTTGCCAGTCCTGGGCCTTGGACTCAGGGCCTGAGCACCGTCCCTGGCTTCTTCCCGCTCAAGGCTAGCACTCTGCCACCAGAGCCACAGCGCCCCCTTCTGGCCATTCTCCATATATGTGGATGCTGGGGAATCGAACCAAGAGCTTCATGTGTAGGAGGCAAGCACTCTTGCCACTAGGCCATGTTCCCAGCCCTACTTTTGTTTTCTTGATGTGTAAGTTTAGGGCTATGAATTTGCCCCTCAGTACTGCTTTTTCTGTGTCCCAGAGGTTCCTTTGTGTTGTATTTTCATTTTTGTTGAATTGTAGGAACTCTATAATTTCTTCTATAGTTTGTTTTATGACCCGTGTTGTTCAGTAGTGTGCTGTTTAGCCTCCATGTATTTGAGTCATTTCTGCTGTATGCTTTCTGGTTAAGCACCAGTTTGTTTCCACTGTGATCAGATAGCATGCAAGGGATGAGGTCAATACCCTTATATTTGCTTAAGTTCTTGGTGTGAACTATGATGTAGTCTATTTTGAAGAATGTTCCATGGGCTGCTGAGAACAATGTGTATTGGGTTATTGTTGGGTGCATGTCTCTTACTTCTGTTCAGGTTATGGTATTATTTAGGTGTGGACTTCTTTGCTTACCCTCTGTTTGGTTGACCTGTCTTTTGGTGAGAGTAACCTATGGAAGTCTCCCATGACTGTTGTATTTGGGTCTATCTTGCTTGTAGGTCTGAGAGTGTTGGTTTTGCATATTTAGGTGCTCCATTATTTGGTGAGTAGAAATTGATTATTATGATCATTTCTCCTTAGATTTTTCCTTGTATTAATATGAAGTGACCTTCTTTGTCTTTTTGAATGGATTTTATTGAGAAGTCTAGCTTATCAGAGATCAAAATGGCCTTTTTGATGGATGCATTTGCATGCAAGATATTTTTCTATCACTTGGAATTTGTTTCTATCTTTGGCTGTGAGATGGGTCTATTGAACACAGCAGATATATTGGTACTGTTTTCTGATACACTCCGATGATCTTTTTCTTTTTCTTGGAAATTTGAGTTCATTAGTGTTTATGGTTATTATAGAGAGATGTGCAGTGTTTCTGTCATTATTCCATCTTTCATTTCTTTCTTCCCTTTTTTCTGTTACCTGTGCTTACTAAATTGATCCCTTTGTGACTTCTATCTGGTGTGATCCCTTCTTGAACGTTTTCTTCTAGTTGTAGTGCTGCTCTTAATTTTTTTTTTTTCAGTGCTGGCTTCTTGCTCATGTATTCACTTTATTTTTTTTCCCCTGTGGAAAGTTTTGGTTTCTCCGTTAAACGTTAATTATAGCTTTGCTGGGTATATTAGTCTGGGTTGGCAGTTATTGATTTTCAGGACATGGATAGTTCTTTCCCAGGCTCTTCTTGTATTGATGATTTGTGTGGAAAGGTCCATATTAATTCTGATCTTTCCATCGTAGTTTAGCTCGGTCTCTGACCCATCTATAATTAGCACTTTACTATTGAGGTCTAACGTTTTTACTATGACATGTCTGCAGGTGTTTTAGGTGTTCTGTATGCTTCTGTTATGTGGGTGAGATTTTCTTTTTTAAGACTGGGAAATTTTCTGCTACAATTTTATTAAGTAAGTAAGTGTTGCATTCCTCTGTAATGGAATTACTCCCTCTTAACCTATTGCACTTAGACATAGATTTCTTCGCTTGGCCTGTTACTGCTTGGACATCGCTTTGGCACATTTGGAGTGATTTTTCCATTTCTCCTTCTTTCTTTTCCATCCTCTCTGTTTTATCTTTGTCTCCTGATGTTCTGTTTTCCAGCTCAGTCATTCTGTTATCCATGGATTACATTGTGGTCTGCCTTGTTGAAATGGAGCTTTCCATGTTATCTGTTTGGGTTTTCAAAGTTTTGAATTCACCTTTTAAGGAGAGAATTACCATGTCTATTTTGGTCTGTACTTCTTTTTTGAAGTCTTGATATTCTCTTAGATTTCTTTATGCTCTTGAAATTGTTTGGCCAATTTGGTTATCAAATCTTTAATTGTTCTTCCATCCCCCGTCTCTTTTTCACTCTCACTGCAGTTCTTTCCTGGATTTCTGCTGGTTTTTGGAATTGGGGTAGTGATTTGGCTGTTCATGAATCCTGTACTTTTCCATTGTGATCTATGCGTGTGGGGGTGGGGATCTTGAGGGATATGTCCCCAGTTCTGCCGGTTGTTGGCTGGCTGGTTGCTGTTTTCATTCTATTCTGGGCTGTTTTGCACTGGGTCTTTGACTTGGTGGAGCCCCCTAGGTGGGTGATGTCTGTATGTGTGTTTGGTCTTTGCCTGTTTATTGCCCCCTGTACTTCCCAGCTGAAGCCGGGCCAGTAGTCCAGGCTGCTTGATTCCCACTTTGGGGATTGGAGCCTGTGGGGTGGGGGTGGGGGTGGGGAGAGCAGGGCTCTGGCCTCTTTGTTCCCTATAGGTATAGAGTTCCTTCTTGGGTGGAAGTGGGTGGGAATGGGTCAGGCTCTGGGTCTCTGCTAGTTTCCCCAGGCGGGGAGGTTCCCCATGGGATATTCACGGACCCTGGAACTGCCTGGGGCTCCCTGTCAGTGTTGTGGCACATCTCAGAGTTTATGCCCTTGCAGCCAGCTGCTCCCAGCAGCGCTTGCTGGTTGCCTGGGTTCTCAGAACCCTCTTGTAGCTGCAGGCTATCTCTGGTCTGGATTTCTCTGAGCCTTCCTTCTGTTCTCAGTTACTTTCTGCTCTGAAGTGGTCTGTAGGATTACTTTGCATTTGGATTCAGAGGTCCGGAGGTCTCAGGGAGTCCCAGGCTTCTTTTATGTTCTTTTGTTTTGTTCCCTGCAGCAGCAGCAGTGGAGACAGCAGGCCCCAGGCAGGATTCCATGCCGGGTCCCCAGCCAGGTCCCAAGCCGGTTCCTGACACACTCTGCTCAGTCCTGCTGGGTCCTGCTGGGTCCAGAGCTGAGCAGCTGGATCATGATCCAAGTCACCAGGTAAGGGTCTGCATTGCCCAGTCTGGAGCTGAGTCCCTGACCCCAGGCTTTGCTGCTGGTTCAGGAGTTTTTCTTCAGTGTGCAAGTTCTATGGTTTTCTTTCCTCCTCTTCTTTCCATTCCTGTAAAAGTCTGTTTTTCCCATTGCTGCTAATCTCTTAGGGGAAGTAGCTTGTTGGGCCCCGGACTCTCTATTTCATTGGAAGCAGCTAAAGTGTTTACTTTTGGTATTGGCGCCATATTCAATTCCTAGCCCCGTAATTAACTTTTATTCTGTGATTTTTGTCAGAGTGGCACTGACCTTACTAATATGTTTCCAAGTCATGTTCCCTTTTGTTTCAGTTGCTGTGCTACCATAACCCAGATTTTAAGCAAGGATTTCCCCAACTGTTACCAAGAATGAAAAGATTAAGAAGATTTCCACAATTGTGAGTACATCTGCTGCAGCATTTTCAAACTCAACTCATCAAATAATGTAGTCTAATCACCATTGTGCAAATAACAATTAATCGACCAAAGACATGCTATACTTGGCAAGAAACAGATTAAATGTGTTGTCAAATACTTACAATGTACCCGCAAATATGTTATGTGAGCATTAAAGTGGCATGCTAACAGCTATGGTTATTTTTTTCGTTATTTAAGAAAAGCACTGAAAGGTAAAATGTTTTACTTTTTTGAAATAGAAACTGTGGTACTTCGTCGCTCCTAGAGCAAGCACAGAATGAGTTTTGTACAGAGGACATGCTGTTAATACAATCAAAACTAAAACAAGAATAGAAAGAGAAAAAGCGGAAGTAGGAAACAGCATGAGATGTGTCAAACAAAGGTCTACATTAGGAACAGCAAGAAAGGCATAAATGAAAATAAATTCTAAGAACACAAATGCACACTACCTTCTTTAATGTTTTCTCAATTACATGACATTTCCCTGTAAAGTTAGGATACCTGAAGCAGATCCTCGGCAAATGGACACAAACAGGTTAAAACTCGAGTAAGTGTTGTTGCACACAGTGGTTCTTAACATTGTGTACATTTCTTCTCTTGGATACTTTCTTTGGCTCTACCATAGCTTGTCTCCTTGAACATGTTGTCTATTCCCAGTCTTTAGTAATGCTCAATTTCTTTGTCCAAATCAAATTTGTGACACTGCTTATTTGTCACACTTGCCTTCACTTTTCAGTACAATCTTCCTTTACTAATGTAATGTAGAATAGTGTTCACTAAAGGGATTCAAAACTGTTTATCTTACTACAAGCAATATCCCACTAGTTGTCCTATCAAGTATTAAATACCTTACCCTCTGTGTATTGTTCAATTATTGGTCATTTTCTCATTACAACTGGGAGGAATATTCTCACCCATACCTTCATAAAGTCTTTTCTTTTTCCTTTCCTACATGTGGGTTTGAACTCAATATTTCCTTGTATCTTCCAAAATGTCTTTGTCATTCTCCAATTGGGCTAACAAGCCATTCTTTGAAAGAATTTGCAGTCCAGCTACCACTTTACCTTTTCCTGTAGCATACAGTGCCACTGCTGCATGACAACCAGTTGTGCCAATTTTAAGACTCAACATAGTAGATATGTCATATTACGCACATTCCACTGTTGGAGAAAACATGGACACAAACTCTTATCCTTCCTCTTCATTAGCCTGAATCCAATCTGAATTTCCTCATGTATAGGAGGAGTCAAAATCACCAGGATTGGCGTAATTTGTTAATTTGGGAGGCGGGATGGCTTGAGATGAATTATGCAATAAATGATCGACTTTGGGTGGGGAGGGGGCTGGGATTTCTGCCTGGTGTCCTCCGGTAACCTCGGGGTACCTTGGTAGTTTCTGAGGTCCAGCACTCACTGGGATTCTCCCACTCCCACCCCATCCAAGGGGGATTGCCAAGTTGGAGGCCGTCCTAACTCAGCTCAACTGCAGTGCCACCTTTGTTCACTGCCCAAGGAAGGGAAGGAGGCCATGGGGAATTGGTTTGGTGTTTCACCAGGTTAGTCGATTCCAGATTACCCCTAGAATGCCCAGACCAGCACATTTCACAGAGGAGACTATATACAAATGCACATTCATACTGCACATGCATGTATACCCCTATAGCCATGGACCTGTGGAAGGAAACGGAAGGGGCGTATTTCTTACCCCAGTTTTTTTGGGGGGAGAGGGGTCGGGGGTGGGGATGGAAAACAATGTGCTTTAAAAACCTGTAATAAAATGTTTTAAACACTAAAGCAAGATGAGTTATACAGGTTCACCTATTAACTTACATCGGTCCACCTTTCTATTACTTTATACTCCCCCTCCCCCCCCCGCCACGCTTGCTGGTACAAGGGCTTGAGTCCACTCCCTGCACTTTCTTACTCGTGATTGGTGTTCTTCATCTTGAAGAATGCCTCCAGTTCTCTACTGAGGAACTGAATTATTTATTTAATTCATTAACTTGCTTGCTTCTTTTTTGTGCTTGGTGTTAAGTCCATGAACAAAGGAATGAGTCTAATAAAATGCAAAAGTTAAGTAAAGCTGTATTTTGCACCAATCACTAAGAAAGAACTGACCGGCCAGGGCTACTCCTGAACAGGGCACCCCATCTCGATCTTACAGGATGATTTTAAAGGGGAAAAACCACAAACCACAGGGGCTATGCCTGCCCTTTGATCACAATGAGCTCATACTAGGAGAATTTCACCATGATTCTGTCATTCTTACCTAGGTGATCATCAATTATTATTTTAAAACCACCAACTGTGACTCTGGTACTGGGAGCTAGCCCAGATGTCGTGAAACAATTGTCACTACCTTTTGGGCCATTCTGCATGCCTGATTTTCTGGTTTGTGCTAAAACTACTTCAGCCAGAGTCACTCTGAGTTCAATCTAAGTTGAGGTCAAAGTGGAGTCACCTGGGCTTTTAAACTAGCCCCTCATCCCCTCCTCTTTTTTTTTTTTTTTAACTGATGTCGAATCTTTGACGTCTTAGGGAGCTCTGTTATTAATTTCTTTCTTTGAAGTACAGTGTCCTGCTGGGGTCTTTGACCCTAGTAAATTCCCTGACAAGAAAGCTCAAGTTCCTCCGGCTGCAAGGATTCATGTTGTGCTCTTAGGACCAACATCTTTATTGCCCCAACCCTTTTTTGAATGAAGGACAGTATAGCATTAATTATACAGGGCCCCACTACTAAAAGAATCAGTAAAAGTACATGGGGGTTTACCAAAGAGGTAATTAGGGATGTCATCCAGGGTGACCAACTAAGCAAGGATTCACAGCATCCTTCAGACCCCTATGCCATTTCTCATGTTCAACCAATCTCCTTTTTTTGGTCACAAGTCTGTCTTTAATGAGTCCAGTGTGATTTACCCAAAAGCAACCTTCTTCACCCAATGCCACCCATAGTCCACCTTTCTCCAGTAATAACAGATCGAATCCCCTCCTGTTTTGTAAATTCACTTCAGCTAAAGAACTGAGGGAGTCTGTGAGCCTGTCGATGGATTCATGCATGTCTTATCAGCTTGCATCCATAACCCTTCTGTTAAGGACTTGTACTCTGCTGCCCCCTCAATTAGGGCCTCTGCTCCCAAAGCTGAGGACCCAGCGATGCCTGTTATCAAGAAAAGAACCAGAAGAGGGATTGCCCTATTAGTTTTTCCTGCCTCTGGCAGAAAGTGTTGGAAGCCTTGTTTCCCCTCAAAATAGTCTACTCAAGGGGGGACATGAACTACTATGCATAGCTGTTGGACCCAGGTAACTGCATCTGAAAGTCAGGACATGTGGGTTGCATAGGCGAGTGAACCAAGGCACACTTTATTTTAGGATGGCCAGGGTTTATATAGGGTTAGAAATCAATTCACAACTTCAAGAGTAAAATTAATATAGAAAGATATCCATATCAATACAAAAGTTGCAGATGTCTCTACTACAAAGGATGTCAGTACAACAAAGGCGTCAACACTACAAGAAAGGAACAAACTAGTCAAGGCAAAACTCTATCACCTAGCTACTATTTTCTCAATTGACTTCCCTAATTTCTGTAAAAAGTTTTCACTGGAGCAGCTGGGCAAACAAGTCTCACCACGGACTCTCTATTCAGGGGAGGAGAGTCTCATGACAAAGTGACTTCCTTTGGCCAACAAACACAGGGTACTCTTTAATGGAGATGTTTCCCCATTGGCCCATTACCATGCTAATAAGGCATCAGAATATCTGTGCCTAGGCTAAGTCCCCCGTGGTCAGAGAAATTATTCTCCCACACACAGCTCATTCCAGAATGAATTTTTAAACAAGGCTAAATTTAAAAGCAGGGAGTCAGTCCCAATGTGCATGTAAGCCAGATTCCTTTTGAGGCTACAAGGAATGAGGAGAATGCCTGAGGAGTGATGCTGTCCTCACCCAACTCCTGGTAATTGGAAGTAACCGTGGGCCAGCTGCAGCAGTTGACAGGGCACCAAGGAGTGTGAAGTTGGTGCAGGAGTGAGAGACACAGAGTCAAAAGTATGGTAGTCTTAGCCCAAATAGCTCAGAGGTCTTTATTTATACTATTTTAAGCAGCAAAATGGTTACATAAAAGCATTTATTTTTTTAAAGCAAGTTTCTTCACATGTCTCCAAGATTTTTTCTTTTCAGTAAATTCTAACAAGCATATTGCTCAGCTGTCTATAGTTATTTTAACATATCCTGTCCCAATAGACATTCACAATAAACCTTCGTCAGAGGTGTGAAATATGTCTTTACCTTAAAGCTTGCAGTTTCTGCATTATTTTTATTTATCCTACCAAGCCAAGTAAATTAACCAATATTTAAGATGGTAGTAATTATAAAATCCCAAAGGGCTTCTCTCTTTTTGTAATTGTGCTTTAAAATCCATTAGCCTTTTACTTTACTGTCAGGTTTGAGATAGGAATAAGTACATCTTTTTTGTAGATATTTTCATGCACACATTTCCTACTTTAAGCAGTATTGTAATTTTTTACCCATTATTCCTTTTTATGTTATCATTTGTGCACCATGCCTTTCCCAACTACCTTATTATCTCACAAATAGAAAGATTTGTGCATCTCACTGTTTTGCCATTAATCCTAACTTCCCTTTTTCCCTCATGGTCATAATATCCTGTTCAAAATCTTTCCAGGCTAAGTGTGGTCAACAACCTTTCCCATTAACTGCTGCTCTTGTGGGGGCCATCCAAATCCTACTTTCTATCATATATCCTTCATAGAAAGGTCCCCTATGGTAAGAATTAATGGTTTCTCTTTTGTGGACAGGATTGTAGGCCCCAAATACCCAGTCCAAATTTTGGGATTTAAAATGGGTTTTCTAGCTTTTAAAGCTAGGGGCATGGGAGCTTATTGGACTCTGGCTCTTTCTCATCATCGCTAATAGATTTCTAAGTTGCTCATACAGCTCTCTTGCAGGTTTTTCCCCTTGCAGCAATCCTGGGCTTTAAGAGCTGCATTTCCCCCACTGGTGAGGAAGTAGTTATTTTTGTGTCAGTCACATAGTCATGCACTTTCTTCTCTACAATGCCCTTATCTCCAGGAAAATATGTTACAAATACAGATATACTAATTATAAAGCATTATCTTTTGCAATCCAAGGAGAAGTAGGAGAAGCAAATGCAGTTTCTGCACTGGGCCTTGCCTACGAGGCTTTTCACTCCCCCGGATCCATGTCAAATGAATGGAAGGTAATACGAGGCTCCTCTAGGAAGGTGCTTTTCCTTGTCGGGTGGCAAAACACTCCCTTCCATGGGATTTATTCCCACTGACAGGATTTTTAATTTTTTCATTTTTAATATCCGTGTCCTGATTCCAATGGGGCAACTTGTTCAATTCCCAAAAAGTAAGGGGGGCTGGGATCTAGGCAAAGCCAGCATCCTAGGTAATATTGGGGAGGGTTGTATTCAAGAAACTGAAAACAGAGTTGATCATATATGTAAGAGGCTTGTCTGCCACCTCCGGGTCTGGTCTGATGGACCCCCTGAGTTCTGTTGGCCTGGCTGTGTTCACGTCGACCTTTTGAGTTGGGAAAGTTGGGGTCAGAGGGAAGGTCCTATTGGGTGAGGGGGGCCTTTTACTCTCACTTTCTGTAAGGTGAAACACCATTCTCATAATATCTCAATCCCCAGGTTCGGCATAGAAGATCCCTTTGGTCTTTGATTTTGATGAAGACATGTGTGCATGGCCTTCTCTCATTGTCTATAAAATGATTGCCCCTGAGGAGGTCACTAGTCAGCCAACATGCACGCTTCCCCCAGGAGGGATGGGGATGCCTTTCAACCAGTATGAAGGGATCACGGTTGGTTTCCCAGTCAGGTGGCAATGGTTCACATCCTATTTGCACACTGAGGGTCATTAGTGTTTGGACACGTATAAAAGGGGCTGTAAGAATGGCAAGGGACCACAGGAGCACATGTCAAGACATTGAACTGTACCATCTGATGAGTCAGCCATGCCCTGTCTTGTATCATTTTCCCCGACCCTGTCTGTCTAAGTTCCCAATTGTACTATCTACCTTGTGGGGTGCTTGGGAAATTAACAGTCAGGTGACAATAGAAAAGGTAAAATTAGGAAAGAGAATATGGTGCCATCACAATAGGGAGGCACCCCAACTCGCTCCAACCAAATAGTGAACAATGCCCCATCAAGAGACCAGCATACCCAACAAAAAGGGCCAGGCTGGGAAAGCTGCCTCGATGCTAATAAACAGGACTGCAGACTATCAGCAACCAAAAAGTAACAGCAGAAAAGTGCAACAGTGAGTGCAGAGACCAGACAGCAGGAGCTCCATGGGCCCAGATTGCATGCAGATGACCGAGACAGATGGCGGCGCAGGCCTGGCATTGTGGGACCAAATGACCGGGGCAAGACAACAGTAGGGTAACTAGGCACCGCAGACAAGGAGAACCAGGACTGCCACCGCCAAATCATTGATTGCCACACTTCAGCCCTAAAAAGCCCACAGCAGTGCAGAACACACATACAATCCAGGACCAGTAAATTCCCCATTGCCCCCTCCCGCTCAAACGGAGGTCAGCTCTGGCAGAGACCTAAAACCTGATGTAGAGCTCATCACTAGGGGACAAAGTAGCTAGAGCTCCCTCCTCCAGAGGAACAAAAGAGCACCATATCTTGTGGCTCTAGGACCCTACAGCTCCTGGAGGACACAGGAGTTAGTAGAGGTGGAGCAGCATCCAACAAAGTGGCCGGAGACACCTTAGGCCAGCGTCCCCCAAAGCCCAGGTGGGAAGCCTGAATCTGTCCACACCGGAGACTTTGAAATACTCCAAGAGACAGATCCAACACACAGAGGATTAGCAAGGAGTCGAAGACTGGTTGTTTTAGATTCAACATTTTTTCTTGTTTCTCCAGATGTTTTAGCTGCATCATGAGGTTATTTACTTGTTCTGATTCCATTCTTTTAATGTGAGTGAGAAAATGAGCACGGAAATAACAGCTATGAGAAGAAATTTATGCATAATTTTCACTCTTTTTTTTTTTTTTTTTTTTTTTTGGCCACTCCTGGGGTTTGGACTCAGGGCCTGAGCACTGTCCCTGGCTTCTTTTTGCTCAAGGCAAGCACTCTGCCACTTGAGCCACAGCACCACTTCTGGCCATTTTCTGTATATGTGGTGCTGGGGAATTGAAACCAGGGCCTCATGTATATGAGGCAAGCACTCTTGCCACTAGGCCATATCCCCAGCCAATTTTCACTCTTTTAAGAAAGTAACTGTAGAGAGGAAGATGGCGCTGTCACAGTAGGGAGGTACCCCAACTCGCTCCAACTGAATAGCGAGCTGGGAACTCCAGCACCCAACACCCCATCAAGAATCCAGCAAACACAACAAACAGAAGCAAAAGAGAAACTCAGGAAATAAAAAAGAACAAAAAAAGAAGAGCCTATAACCTGTATGGATCGTGAAAATCTCCGGGGTAACCCCCTCCACCCTCCTGAAGAGGGCCAGGCTGGGAAAGGGATCTGGCGCCAGTAAACCAATTGCTGAAAAGTCATGCCAGGAATGCAGAGTCCAGACAGCAGGAGCTCCATGGACCCCGGCCTGAGTGCAGACCAACCAAGACAGATTCAGCAGTGAGGGACTGAAGCTGTGGGATCAAACAGCTGGGATCAGATGTAAGCAGCAGGGGAACCAGGCAGTTTAGAAGGGTAGAGCCAGGGCCACCACCACCAAACGACCAATCACCGCATACCAGCACCACTGCCCGAAAAGCCCATGGCATCGCAGGACGCTCACACAATCCAGGACCAGTAAGTTCCCCATTACTCGCCCCATGGGAAACCAGCTCTAGCAGAGACCCAAAAACTACAAAGAAGCTAGAACTCCCTCCTTCCCCCTCCTTCCCCCAAGAAAACAAGGGAGCCACAAATCAGGCAGCAAAAGGTCCCTACAGACTCTGGGAGGACACAGGAGGAAGCAGGGGCAGAGCAGCGCCAAGGCAGCAGAGGAGCCTGAGCCAGGCCACACCAGTCCCAACCTCTCCCCCACAGGGGCCCAGGGACTGGTGGGCATTGGAAGCCCCACCTCAAGCACCTGGTCCTCACGGACTTTTTGAACAGCAGTCACGGGCTCGCTGGTGGGCAATACCAGCCCAGCAGGGACACCTGGGCCCGAACACACACACCCCTTTGCAGCTGAGGCGCAGAGTCTGTAGGCACCAACCCATGCCTGGACACTTGGCCCTGCTAGGGCTCACACATACTGCCCCCACAGCAAACTCGCTAGAGGGCACAAGCACCCTCTAACAGCTCAGGTCAGCAGGTCCCCAGAGGAAGCACTACAGTGCACATGCAAATGCCCCCCTGAGGGCCAGCGTGGGCCAGCGTGCTAGCCCTCCAGCAGGAGGACCACCCACCCAACCCTCTGCGGGAGCATACAAGCAGGCAAGCTGCAACACCTGCTCTGATAGGCACACTTTGCACAGGTGAACAGGACCCCCTAGCGGCAACGTCCGCTCTGATAGACTCACTCCGCACAGGTGGGCAGGACCACCAGCGGCACGCCCGCTCTGGTAGGTGCACTCCACACAGGTGGGCAGGGCCCCCCGCGGCAGCACCCACTCTGATAGGTTTATTTCACACAGGTGGGTGGGCCGTCCCTTAACAACAACACTGGCCCCAGGAGCAATCCACACAGGGGGGCAAGACTCCTCTCACCGGCAAATCTCAATCTCAGAGGTTAGCTCCTCTGATCAAGGTACTGAGTGGAAAAAAGAACCAAGAAGAGAAAAGCCTCCATGCCACGCTGAACCAGCGACCTGAAAACCCCCACCAGGGCCACGCTAGGGTCAGTACAATACACCGGCAGGGACACTATCCCTCAGAGAAAGACACAGAACCTACCCACCCCCAAGTGCAGTGAGGGTGACCACCCAGCAACAACTGAGACTGTCACACTCTCCCATTGGGCAGTAAAGTTCAACAGCCAAACTCAAACCCAGAGCCAGTACACAAACAAGTCTCCCACTGACGGACCAGTGGGAAGCAGCACAAAGCCAACCCAAGGAAACCACCTACAGATCTCAAGATGCACAAATCACAAAGAAATATTAAAATTACATGAAAGGGCAAGTCAACTCGCCAGCTCCAAAAAGCAGTACGACCGAAGAGGAGGTGGAGAATAAAAAAGCAACTCAGGCTATGATAGCAGAAATGATAGAAAGCCTCGGGAACAAAATCAGAAAGCAATTCCAGGAGTTTAGAATGGAAGTCTCGAAGGACCTTCAGAAATCCAAGAAAGAAATGGAATAAAAAATGGATACAAGGCAAACCTCCATTAAAGAAGACCTTAACATCCTAAGAAGCAAAATGCATGAACAAAAATAGATTTAAAATACAGCTCTTTAAAGGAAGAAATTTCTATGATCAGAGCTGATCTGGCTATTTATGGTTATAAATAGCTCCCTGACACCCATAAACTCCACTCTTGAATCCACAGCACAAAGAATTGACCATATTGAAGCCAGAGTCTCTCTCTTGGATGATGATGCAGCCGACAAGGACCAGAAAATTACCACACTCCAAGAAACAGTAAAGCTCCAGAGCAGACTAATTCAGGAGCTAGTGGACAAAGACAAGAGGTATAATCTGCGCATAATTGGAATAGAAGAAGGAGCCAAATACCAGAGCCAGAAGGCTTCAACATATTTTCAATAAAGTGATTGCAGAAAACTTCCCCAATCTCACAAGGGACCTCACCCAGGTACCAAAGCCTATAAAATGCTTAGCAGACCAGACCCTAGAAAATCCTCGCCCAGGCACATAATAATCAACACTACAGATCTCAAGAATAAAGAGCAAATCTTGAATTCAGCCACAGAAAAGAAATTTATTACAATTGGAAAAGGATCCGAATAACAGCAGACTTCTCCACACAAACCTACCATGTGCAAAGAGAGTGGAAGAACACCATCCAAGTCTTACAGGCCAACAATTGCCAACCAAGAGTAAGATATCCAGCAAAGTTAGAGTTCATATTCGAGGGAAAAAAACAGAACTTTCCATAGCAAAGAGGATCTAAAGGAGTATGTGAGTAAAAAACCAGCCCTACAGCGAATTCTAAGAAGGGAACCCCACCCAACAGAAATCGTACAGGACACACAGACAGAAACAGAAAGAAATTACCATAGGCAGACCCCAACAGAAAGAGCAGCTCACTAAAGACAAGGAAAAAAAAAAGAGGAAAAACAGCCTAACAGAAAAATGGAAGGGGGAAAAACACTCTTATCCTTGGTCTCTTTGAATATAAATGGTATAAACACTCTGATAAAGAGGAGCAGAATGGCAGAGTGGATCTTCAAACAAAAGTTGCCATCTGTTGTCTACAAGAGACCCATCTTACAGCAAGGGATAAAAACAGCTCTGAATGAAAGGATGGAGCAAGATCTTCCAAGCAAACGCACCTACCAAAACAGCAGGAGTAGCCATCCTGATCTCAGACAAGCTGCACTTCTCATTAAAATCAACTCAAAAAGACAAAGAAGAACACTACATTTTAGTTGGTTGTTTTTTTTTTTTTGTTTTTTTTTTTTGCCAGTCCTGGGGCTTGGACTCAGGGCCTGAGCACTGTCCCTGCTTCTTTTTGCTCAAGGCTAGCACTCTGCCACTTGAGCCACAGCGCCACTTCTGGCCATTTTCTGTATATGTGGTGCTGGGGAATCGAACCCAGGGCCTCATGTATATGAGGCAGGCACTCTTGCCACTAGCCATATCCCCAGCTCCAGAACACTACATTTTAATAAAAGGAAAAATCCAGACCCAAGATGTCATGATGATAAATGTATGTTCACCGAACAAAGGAAGCCCTACATATGTCAAGCAAATTCTCACAGAACTACAGAAGGAGACAGATCCAAACACAATCATAGTGGGTGACTTTAATACCCCACTCTCTCCAAGAGACAGATACAACACCCAGAGGATTAGCAAGGGAGCTGAGGACCTAAGTAACACCATATCCCAAATGGATCTGACAGATCTATACAGAATCTTCTACCCTACAGAGACACAATACACCTTCTTCTCAGCAGCCCATGGATCATACTCCAAAATAGACCATGTCATAGCCCACACAAAGGACCTCAGCAAATACAAAAGTGTTGACGTCATCCCATGTATTATATCTAACCACAGTGGAATAAAGGTAACCCTCAATAACAACGGTTACCACAGAGGCTATACACATTCTTGGAGGCTAAACCCCTCACTGTTATCTAACACTTGGACCACAGACAAAATTAAGGATGAAATGAACGAATTCATAAGCCACAATGACAATTAAAATACATCACAAAGGAACCAATTGGATACTAAAGCAGTATTGAGGGGCAAGATCATTGCCCTTAGCACTCACATTAAAAGAATGGAAGCAGTGCAGATAAATAACCTCACAATGAAACTAAAACAACTGGAGAAACAAGAAATGACTGAATCCAAAATGACTAGGGGGAGAGAGATCACAAAGATTAAAGAAGAGATAAATCTGATTGAAAATAGAAAGATCATTCAACAAATAAATAAGACTGGTTCTTTGAGAAAATAAATAAAATTGACAGACCCCTCGCAAGACTTACAAAAAAAGGAAGAGAAGAGACTCATATCCGTAAAATCAGGGACTCCACCGGAAAAATTACAACAAATACACACGATATTCAAACAATCATAAGAACCATTTCCAGAACCTCTTCTCACTAAAAAACAATAATTTTACAGAAATGGATCAATTCTTAGAGAAGTATAAACTCCCCAAACTGAACCAAGAAGAAATAAATCAACTAAATAAACCAATAACTTACAGCAAAATACAGGGGGTAATCAAGAGCCTCCCAACAAAGAAAAGCCCAGGCCCAGATGGAGTCACCAACGAATTCTATAAAACCTTTAGTGAGGAGCTAATACCAATACTCCTGAAACTCTTCCGTGAAATAGAAACAGAAGAGAAATCCCAAACTCATTCTATGAAGGTAATATTATAGTCATCCCCAAACCAGGCAAAGACCCAACAAAAAAAGAGAAACTACTGACCAATATCATTAATGAACACAGACACAAAGCTCCTCAATAAAATATTAGCTAACAGATTCCAGAAACTGATCAAGAATATTATACATCATGATCAAGTAGGCTTCATCCCACAGACACAGGGTTGGTTCAACATCCATAAATCAATAAACATAACTCACCACATCAACAGAACTATGACCAAGACCACATCATCATCCTAGCCGATGCCCAAAAAGCCTTTGACAAAATACAACACCCATACATGTTAAAATCCCTGGAGATAATAAGAATAAAGGAACATTCTTCAAAACATTAAAAGCCATATAAAACAGACCAACTGCTAATATCATATTAAATGGGGAGAAACTACAACCATCTCCCTAAACTCATGAACAAGACAAGGATGCCAACTCTCCCCACTTCTATTCAACATAGTGTTGTGCAATCCCTAGCCATTGCAATAATGTAAGAGGAGGGCATAAAGGGATCCACATTGGCAAAGAAGAAATCAAACTATCCCTATTCACAGATGACATAATCTTTATATATGAAGGACCCAAAAAGTCAGTCCCCAAGCTCCTAAACCTAATAAATCATTCTGGCAAAGTAGCAGGATACAAAATCAACCCACAAAAATCAGCAGCTTTTCTGTACACCAGCATTTTACAAGGAGAAAAGGAAATTATGGAAAAATACCATTTACAATAGCCAAAAAAATAAATTACCTAGGGATTAACCTAACTAAAGATGTGAATGACCTATTTAATGAGAACTATAAAATATAAAAAGAGAAATCAGAGAGGGCACAAGGAGATGGAAAGACCTCTAATATTCATGGGTAGGCAGAATCAATATAGTGAAAATGGCCATATTGCCTAAAATGTTTTACAAATTCAATGCAATCCCCATCAAGTTCCCATCTACATTCTTCACTGAAATAGAGAAAGCAACCCATAAATTCATATGGAACAGCAAAAGACCAGCCAAATCAATTCTAGGCAAAAGAAGCAGTGCAGGAGGTATCGCAATACCAGATTTTAAGCTCTTTTGTAGAGCCATCATAACAAAAACATCCAGGTATTGGTATAAAAACAGACCTGAAGACCAATGGAATAGAATAGAAGACACAGAAATAAAGCCACATTCTTTTTTTTTTTTAAATTTTTTTCCAAATTTTTATTATCAAACTGATGTACAGAAAGGTTACAGTTTCATACGTTAGGCACTGGATACATTTCTTGTACAGTTTGTTACCTTGTCCCTCATACCCCCCTCCTCCTCCCCCTCCCCCCCCCCCACGGAGGTGTTCAGTTCACTTACACCAAACAGTTTTGCAAGTATTGCTTTTGTAGTTTTTTGTCTTTTTTAACCCTGTGTCTCTCAAATTTGGTATTCCCTTTCAATTTCCTACTTCCAATACCAGTATACACGGTTTCCAATATACTCAGATAAGATTACAGAGATAGTGTAGGTACAATCACAGGAAGGTGATACAAGGACATCATCAGTAATAGAAGCTACAGATACACATAGGACGTTGAAAGTAGTTACCACTGTTTCCATAACATGGAGTTCATTTCACTTAGCATCATCTTATGTGTTCATAAGGGTGTAGCTATTGGGCCTTGTGATGCTCTGCTTTGACTTGCCTAAACCTGTACTAATTATTCCCAATAAGGGAGACCATAGAGTCCATGTTTCTTTGGGTCTGGCTCACTTCACTTAGTATAATTTTTTCCAAGTCCTTCCATTTCCTTACAAATGGGACAATGTCATTCTTTCTGATAGAGTAAAGCCACATTCTTACAGTCAGCTGATATGCAACAAAGGAGCTAAAGACATACAATGGAAAAAACATACTGGTTCTGGGAAAACGGGGCAGCCATATGTAGAAAACTCAAAGTAGACCCTAGCCTATCACCATGCACCAAGATCAACTCCAAATGGATCAAGGACCTCAATATCAGACCTGAATCCTTGAAACTACTGTAGGACAGAATAGGAAAGACATAGAATTTATAGCTACATGAAAGAACTTCCTGAATATAGTCCCAGGGGCACAACAAATCAGGGAGAGTCTCGACAAGTGTGACTAATGCAAAATAAAAAGTTTCTGCACAGCTAAAGACATAGCCACCAAACTAGAAAGATAGCCAACCATATGTGAAAGATCTTCACCAGCACAGAAACAAAGGCCTAATATCCCTCATCTACAGAGAACTCAAAAAAGTAACCCCCCCGCCCTCGCCCCACCCCCTCCCCCACGCCCCGGCTCTGCATCCCAGGCGGCTGTACCTGAAGGTCATTTGAGGAGCCCAAGTCGTCATCTGAGGAGGTTTTCCCGAAACCCAACCCCAGACCTCTGTATTCAGAGACCCAGGACCATCTATGGCGTGTCCAAGGTGCACGCGGAGCTCATGGGAGAATATTATCATTACCCATATAGCCTAGATTTCTGGTGTCTGCGATACCCTGGGATCATTTCAGCCAATTCCCAGCCTGGAGGAGGAGCAACAGACCACAAGTGGCATGTTTGAATGTAACAAATGAGGAAATTCTTTCACCTAGAAGTGGGACACACCTTCATGTTCATCAGAGAACACACAGGAAAGAAACTTTATGAATACAACAAATGTTGACAGACCTTGGAATGGATAATAGAATTCACACAGGTGAGAAACGTTGTAAACATAGAAAGTCTTGCAACCAAAACTCACTTTAGCAGGCCTAAGAAAATTCACACATGTGAGAAACATTAGGAATGTAATAGATGTGGAATGTCTTTCACCTGGAAGAAAACTCTGTTTGCACTGAAGAACCCAAACAGGTATGAAAATAATGCAATATGTAATCTGAAATTTTCACTCATATTAACGAAGACAATTCACATAAATGTTCTTAGGATTTCTGAGTTTGCTTTAAAACAACAACTCTAAAGCTGATTGGGGATGCTAAAGTACTGTTTCTGCATGGGACAGCCGCTCCCAGACCTTGCTGCTTGAGAGGAAACTGCCTTGTTTGGGCAGTTCAGAAACAAAAAACTATGGAGAGGAGGGAGCTGCTCTGCCTGTCATACTGCCCGCAGCCCTCACTGAGCCAAGAGGGGCAGGCCATGCTATCCGGGGCACACAGCCATAATCCCAGCACTTGGAATGCTGGAGCAGGAGAACCGGGAGGCAAGACCCTGCTTCACATTACATGCTTTGAAGGAATGTGGAGGGAAAATAATAAATTATTCTTGGAAAAGGAAAAAAAATTAAAATCAAATCAGAATTAAATCAATTAGAGACGAAAAAACCACCGAAAGAATCAACAAAACAAAGAGTTGGTTCTTTGAAAAAATCAACAAGATAGACAGACCCCTGGCAAACCTGACCAAAAAACGAAGGCAGCACACTCAAATAAACAAGATAAGAGATGAAACATGTAGCATCACCACAGAAATAACCGAAATTCAGAAAATAATAAGGGACTATTTTGCAAACCTTTATGCCAACAAATTCGAGAACTTGGAAGAAATGGATGATTTCCTAGAAAAAATTGATACCCCCAAACTCAACCATGAAGATTTAAACCTAAATAGACCCATATCCAGTATTGAAATAGAAACGGCAATAAATGATCTTCCATCCAAGAAAAGCCCAGGTCCAGACGGATTCACTGCAGAATTCTACAAGGCCTTCAAAACAGAACTCACAGCAATATTTCTCAAACTCTTCAATGAAATTGAAAGAGAACGTTCACTACCAGACTCATTCTATGAAGCCAGTATAACCCTCATCCCAAAACCAGGCAGAGACTCATCACGGAAAGAGTACTACAGACCAATCTCCCTGATGAACATAGATGCAAAAATTCTCAACAAAATTCTGGGCAATCGACTTCTACAGGTCATCAAAAAAATCATACACCACGATCAAACTGGATTCATCCCAGGGATGCAAAGTTGGTTTAATATACGCAAGTCAATTAATGTAATCCACCACATCAACCGGAGCAAGGTAAAGAACCACATGGTTTTATCGCTGGATGCGGAAAAAGCATTCAATAAAATCCAGCACCTATTTATGCTAAAAGCCCTGGAAAAACTGGGATTCCAGGGAACATTCCTGAATATAATCAAGGCAGTTTATGACAAACCAACAGCAAGCATAACTCTAAATGGTGCAAAACTAAAGCCATTCCTTTTAAAATCAGGAACAAGGCAGGGATGTCCACTCTCTCCCCTGCTCTTCAACATTGTACGAGAATTCCTAGCCAGAGCAATTAGGCAAGAAGAAAATATAAAGGGGATCCAAATTGGAAACGATGAAGTTAAACTTTCTCTCTTCGCAGTTGACATGATCCTATACCTAAAGAATCCCATAGACTCTACCCCCAAGCTACTAGAGCTGATCCAAAACTTTGGCAAAGTTGCAGGATATAAAATAAACCTTCAAAAATCAATGGCCTTTCTCTATGCTAACAACCTGAAGACCGAGGCTGAAATTTGGAAAGCAACTCCTTTTGCAATAGCCCCCCAAAACATAAAATACCTAGGAATAACCTTAACCAAAGAAGTGAAAGACCTCTTTGATGAGAACTTTAAAAGCTTGAAAAATGAAATTAAGTCAGAACTAAGAAAATGGGTTCTATTTTAGTCTAGGATGAACTGTTACCAAGAGGCTTGTCTAGCTCTGACTTGCATCATCAGTTCAGGCTGGGAGGGGGCCTGTGGGTGTCATATGGAGATGACAGTTCCTTTTCTGTGTCTTGGTTTGTCTCCTCTGTGCCTTACAGGGCTGCAGGTTTGGAGGTTTGAATGTGCCTCCTTAAGCCTGGGGTTCCCAGTGAAGTACACCATCTCCCTCAACACCATACACCATACTCAATTGTTTAATCTCCCATAACAAATAATACTTTTAACATAGCCATTGATTTATCACAGACTCAGTTATGGAAATAGGATTACTGGAGCCTTGGGCTAACACTAGTGCACATGAGAGCTAATATTTATTTTAAAAATTTTATATTATCTTCAGATAGTTATACAAACAAATTTTAATTCAACATGTCAATTTATTTATTTTAAAAATGTTTTTATTCTTTTAAAGGTGATGTACGGTTTTATAAGTCAGAAAATGAGTACATTTATTTTTGGACAACGTCAGCCCTTTCCTTCACACTCTTCTAGTTTTTCCCTCCCATCCCCCCAAGTTGTACAGTTCCTTTTCAATGTGGTGGGGACTGATTACCAATGCTACATGTGTTCACACTTTGTCCCTCCCTTTCTGTGGCCTTCTTCCTCTTCCAGAGACAGATAATGAACAAATAAGACAAAAAGGAAAGAGAACAAACAAAACACCATTTTCAGTTCATTTTGATAAAATATATGATCAGAGGTATTACAAAGACATTGATTGCTTTTGTAATTGATTATTTGAATTTTTTCTTTGTTTCATTTCATTATATTTTTCTTTTTAAATGTACAACTATTGACAAATACAAAAAAGAAAAGCATATATCCATTATTCCAAATAGGATACATTCCCTTATCCTCCCAAATTTCCTCCTGTTACACCTTGTATTAAATAATGCTTTCCCCTAGGTATGGTGGAATTATTGCTGAGATGACAGGCGCACATCCCTGTACCCAGCTTTGGGTTGAACAGGAGTCTTTTGAATTTTTTTTTAAATTTCCCTGGCTGGCCTTAAGTTATCTTCATCTCAGCCTGGTATGAGCCACTGGTATTCATTTTTCTAAAATGCCCTTACCGTTATGGGCTTTCCCTGTGATTGTCTCATAGATGTTAAGAAATTCTTTGTATTACTCGGTCCTCACTGTTACATTAAGAAAAAAAATAGTCTCTTAGTAGTGAAAAGTACAAATATACACAAGGGGATATTGCATTGGATATTCATGTAACTATCACTGGACAGCGACAGTCAGAAAAGCAGTTTGTGAAGGGCTGCTAGCTTACATTGAGATGTGTGTCATTTTGTTTGTACTTTATGATTAGTCAGACACATAGAGTTAGGAATTAAGCTAATTCTGTTGAAGTGAATTTTCAAAGCCTGGCACTGATGGTTCATATCTGTAATTCTAGCTACTCAGGAGACTGATATCTGAGCATTATGGTTTGAAGCCAGCCTGGGAAGAGAAATCCAAGAGTATTTCCAATTGATTAGGAAAAAGCCAGAAATGGTGTGGCTCAAATAGCCAACTAAGATCCTGAGATCCTGAATTCAAGCCCCAGTACTGGCATAGTAAAAAGTAAAAAGGAAGGAAAGAAATGAAAAGAAAGAGAGAAAGTTACCTATAAGACCATAGAATGAAAGAATTTGGGAATGGCTTTCTTTAGTTGGTTTCAAATTTAGCAAGACATCGATGCCCTAGGTTGTCAAATTAAGACTATTATTTTTAGTGGTTAATTGATTTAAAATAAAGCTTTCTTGTTTTTGATGAAAACTGTATAGCTTCTGTAAACTGATGCCTTCTTTTCTAGTATGTGTATATTCAAACATTAACTTACAAAATTTGTTCTATATAAATTACAGTTTATTCAGCTGGGGGAAGGTGGCTCATGCCTATAATTCTACCTACTGAGGATGTTGAAATCTGAGGATTATGGTTGGAAGCCAGCCCAGGCAGAAAAGTCCATGTGATATTCTGATTTCCAAGTAACCACTCAAAACCTAGAAATGGAGCCATTCAAAGTGGTAGAGCTCTAACCTTGAGCAAAAGAGCTGAGAGACAGTGCCCAGGTCCTGAGTTCAAGTATAACCAACAAAATAAATCAATAAATAAAAATTACAGATCATTCAGTGATAATATTCTATTTTCTACAGGTGAGAGCAATTTCGTAGGACCATTTCCCAGTCCATGTGAGTATCCCATGACTACCAGCACCCGACCTCTCTTGCCCTCCTCTTCCATGGCCGCATACACAGCAGAGCTACATTCCTTCACACCTGAATGACCACACTGGCTTCCAAGAATATCTAGTTGCTTTGAATCCATCATGTGACTCAGTTCAATGAGCTCTCATGGATGGAGTAGATACCACAAACAAGCCTCTGGTTTAGGTTCCACATCAGCAATTGGCCAAGGAGCTGTTCCAGCCAGGGAGATTTTGTCTAAACTCAGTAGAACCTACCTGTTGAGTTATGAACAAAGTTCTGGTAGTTGTGTAAGTGAACAGATGTCCAAAGTCACTTTCTACCGAATAAGACTGTATACGAATAAGACTGTCTACTCTATACTGGTATGAAGTAGAGAGCTAGAATACCCTAAAAATAGAGCCCAAAGCATAAGCTTTGCCTGAACAAGTTTACGTTTTCAGCATAGATCAAACATGGCTATGCATGTGCAAGAAAGAATAAATCCTGGTGGTAAAATGAGTACGATGCACAGAAATGTGAACATCAAAGAAGAGAAAACTGGCTTAGAGTTATAGACAAATAAGAAATTCTGGACAGACCATTCTGAGAATATACCTTGCAATAAACAAGGAAGGCTAATGGTCTTTTTCCACTGTGTGTATGTGTGTGTGTGTGAGTGTGTGTGGGGGGTGTGCATGTGTGTGCTTGCTGGTCCTGGGGGTTTGAAAGCAAGGCCAGGTGCTGTCCTTGGGTTTTTTCGCTCCGGGGGTAGCACTCTACGATTTGAGCCACAGATCCAGTTTGGCTTTCTGGTGATTAATTGAAGATGAGAGTCTCCTGGACTTTTCCTACCAGGCTGTCCCAGAACAATGAGGAGTGTTGGCCATGTGACACAGTCTCACCTTAGGGACATCCTCTTTCCACAGTTGTCTGACTGTTCTCACTGTGGCATTAGAGTGAGTTTCATTTTCAAGGAGGAAAGCTATTCTCCCCGAGCTCTTGCTTGCTTCTGTAGAGAGAAAACTACACTTGGAAGATGGAGAGAGATCTCTGCTTCAGAAGTGACCAGGAGTCATGTGTATCCATGTTGGGGGCTTCTATATGTTATTTTGCTTTGATCTCAGTCATTGTGAGAAATAGCAGATATACCCAACACAGAGAAACTTTTGGGAAATGTCCCAAGCACAATGAAAGGTCCTTGTTTGCCCTGATTGAAAGATATAGAACTAATCCGGTACTGCCTGGTTCACACCTTTAATCCTGGCTGCTTAGGAGGCTGAGATCTGAGGACGGTGGTTTGAAGCCAGTCTGAGCAAGAAAGTACGTAAGACTCTTACCTTCAGTTAACCAGCAAAATGGTGGAAGAGCTCTGGTACAACACCTTATCGATAACAATAAAGTTTTATTTTAAAAAATGTAAGTGGAGCTGTGGCTGAAGTAAGATTAAGATTTGGATCAAAATAGGCACCATGTGGTTTCAGAGAGAGGATCAGAGAGAAAGTAGAGATTATTTTGAACGTTATATAGCATGTAATTTTATTTTTATGTATATATGTTATACACATGTGCTATGCATTATGTATTTTATATATTATAAAAGCAATGCAGAAAATAATGCTTGAAGTTGTATAAGTAGTTGGAAGAAGTGTGTGGCTGCTTTGAACTTTACTGTATTGTGCACATTAATGGCTTTGGTCTTTGCTAGTTGTTTTTCTAAAGCACTTCCTTTTTTGGTCAAGCATGCTTTTATTCACATTTGTGATTCGTGTGTTCAGTAACTGTACTGTTTAAGAACAAGTCCCAAGCAGAAATATTATTTAACCTATATGTTTGTCATATGATTCTCAAAGATTTTGTCTTTCATTTTTCTCAGGAGTCAGTGTCTTACTATGTTGCCAGTGGGAAGTTTTAGTACAAAGCTTTAAGAAACTGTGTGTCAGCTAAACCTCTCAGGATCTTAGAATCTTCTGCATGAGATCCAATTAAATGTGTGTATTGGCAACATTTTTCTAAGTAAGCATTTGGGCTCTGAAATCAACTGTTACTGGTCAGGACTATGGAAATTGCCTCAGATTGATAGGTTTTACATTGTAACCCGAACATGATATTTCTGCAAATCATTAAAGTCCAACACTTGTCAGTTATCTGTAACCATGCATATTTCTTTAGATGAACAAATGCTTGCTCGTTATCTGTTCCAGCTGATCCTGGACTTGTATGATGAAATATATTGCCACATTCATTACAAAAGAGGAAAAAGATCTAACCTTTAAAGAAACATTATAAGCTATTTTTAATGCTGTTCCAAGGCAAAGTCCAGATGCTGAAGATATTCATCTATATTATCTCTTCATATATCTATGTCTACAAGCAAATATATATTTGTATATGTATTATATTTGTACATATAATCCATGGATACAGATCTTAACCATAGATATGCATCTGTATGCATGTCTCTTTACATATGTATGAAGATCCCTCACACCTGTATGTATCTGTCGTATGTGATACACATGGCTATCAGTGGCTAGCATCTTCTGCGTTCTCATGCTTGCAGAGTAGGACTTGGCATGTGCACGAAGCATGGCTGGACCAGGCTGTCCTGCTGGTCGCACCCTGCCACTCCCTTCCCAGCGAGGTTCCCTGGGCACCAGGTTCCCAGAACACCTTTCCCGTGGAACAAATCTAAGCCTAGATCAACATCTTTCTCAAGGCCCTGCTCCTGTATGTAAAACAGAGGCTGGATGCTTGAGTACAAGAGAGTATCTTGGTCAATGTCACCCCTTCCATCGTTCATGAGTACAGGGAGGGCATGTCGATCACCGTCACCCCTTCCATCATTCCTCCTAGCTCCCTCCCAACCCCACCCATTCCCTGGAGTCCCCCGGTTCCACTCTCATACCTGTATGTTGAATACTGGGACTCTACTTGCCCATTTGTCCTCCTTTCTTCTTTACCCAATCTATCCTAGTGAATATTTTATAAGTTATCTTCAAGTAGTTGTGCAAAGGAGTTTCCACTTAACAGAATAATTTATGAATACAGTGTATCTTGATCAGCGTCACCCAGCTGTTCAAAGGAATTGCACCATTGGGATTTGCCCCAGTGTATACCATACGTTAAGCAATATGGTTGTGTGTATATGCACATGACCCTGTATAGAGTCTCATATATGTTTATAAATTTGATCTAATTTTCACATGTGAGGGAAAATATGTATTCTTTGTCTCCCTGAGGCCAGCTCACTTTACTTCTCATAATTTTTTTTCCAGTATCACATGGTCTTCTTGAATAAGGATTAGTCACAGCATACATTTTGTGAATTTAAAAAAGGCAGCTGAAATTGTTAGAGCTGAGCTTAATTCTTGTTATTTACAGGAACTATAGTCTATGGAGTTATAAAAAGATCCCCAATTTTGCAAATACTAGGCTCCTAGGGGGAATACTTGGCTAAGATTCTGTTATCTTCTAGTAACATTTAATGACTGCAGCACTTCCAGTCATTGTGTACTCTACCTATGTGTGTTTCTGGGTGGTATAAACACCTTATTTACTATATAGCATTGTTTCATCAACCTTGAACTCATGCCCATTAGAGCACCAGCTCATGTCTAAGCAAACTTATGTGTATTTTCTCCATAAGCACATCACAACTGTCTTGTGCTTAAGAATACTACATAGTACTTCAATACTACACCTGCAGGGAATCTTAAAAAAGACAGATGTGAAAGTAAATGTTGCCCTAGATAGACTGCAAAATGGATACTTGTTAAATACAATATGAGAGCAGGAAGAAGGAGGCAGCATCTTCCTATTCAAATGGAGAGTGTTATTTATGGACCACTTAAAATGTGCCAAGAGTTTCTGATAATAATCCCAATTATAAAGGCAGCTAATTTGTTTGAAGCCTATATTCCATCTACATATTATCACTCATCTCTTTTGTGTATAATACTTACTGTTTATTGTAGACAATAGTATATAGAACACATTTACAAAGTTTCATATAGGACTCAAACATTTTAAATTTAGGATGTGGACTTACCAGTTTACAGTGCATAAGGAAAGAGAGCAACTGTTATCTGAACTTTATGAGAAGGAAATTTTATTTTAGCACTTTCTTTGCATTGAGCCAAATGCCTTTAAATGTATTTTCTATCATTTTAGTGCATTCAGTAGAGAAAAAAACAAAAACAGGTTTGTATGTATTTGGTTCTCAAGAATTGCTGCTTTACCTTTAGCTAAATAAACTACATTTAACTCAGTCTTAATTAAATATAAATCTGTTGTGGATTAAATTCTCAGTCTAAAATTAGACTAAATATAGATAGATCCCTATACCAACACACTATTTAGTTTAACTGGTCTGTTAATTGTCTAGTTACCACTACCTTCCACCTTTTTCTTTTCTCTAAGTTTATTCTGCTCTAGTCTTCACTTATCATCACATGCATTGTGTTCCATCGAACATCATTTCTCAGGATCAATAGACTTGAATAATCATTAGGGCTGGGTGGACCTTCACAAGGCACTGCTTGTCTCACCTTTTTTTGCTTATCACTAGATGAAAAGTGGTTTATTTCTTTAAAATGAAAGATAAGGTTATCCAGTGAAGCTTAGGTTAACCACTCAGTTTAAAAAAGCATAAAAAAATTCTTATCCTTATCTTTACTAACTAGATTACAATATACACTTTTATCTCTTGTATACAAACTTGTGAAATAAATATTATTTCCAAGTATCTCAGGCATGGAAACAGAGGCTCACAAAAGTTAACACTTTCCCCAAAGTTGCCCAGCTAGTGAATGATAAAAACAAGGAATACCTTGAAAGTCCTTTGTAATCTACAGGTTCAGTAACCCTAAGGCCAAGTTAGGAGATGAAGTTAATTTAACTAGATCATCTGTGGAAAGGGGCAGACATAGAGTTTCATCTGCACCCCCCAGATCAAAATGCTTTGAATGCATTTGAGTGTGTGTGAGAGTGCCTAACTACTGAGATCCAGAAGAACTGTGCAGATAAGAGGATGTACAAGCTGCCGAGCTTGAGAACCACTGTGTGTGTGTGTGGCTGTGGTGACACAGATGCCCTCTGTCTGCTTCTCTGCCTTGGTTCTGCCCTCCACTCAAGCCTTTCCCATTCCCATTATCTTTGTGGCCTCCTAACTCCCGCTCATAGGTGGCTCCTTAAATGTTTATTTATCTGGTGGTGGTTTCTTCTTAAGTATCTTTTTAGCCTCATCCCCTCCTGAACAATTTTCTTCTACTTCCCAAAGACAAAGAGTGCCTTTGACCCAACTATTCACCTTTTTGTCTTTGGATAGAACTTTTGTTTGCAGCAGCCCCCAAGGGCCCCTGGGCAGACTGGATGCCTGCCACAGACATCTGTGAGGAGCAATTCTCAGGGTCTGGTGATTGTTCTTTCAAGTAAGAAGCTTGATAAAAGTTGCCTTCCATGGAGTAGCTGTTTGCATGTCCTCAGAAAGTTCTGAGGCAGGCATTTTTCAGTTCAGAACAGAGCATATCTGTGTGAGACTGTGCAACATATGCCAAGGTCTATGAGACTCAGAGTCTTGTATTTCTTTAAATTAGAAGACCAATTTAAATCCTATCATATTTCCTTATATCTTTCTTTTGAGTAATACATTGGGATATATGTTTATATGAATTAACCAGTGTTGAATTATTAATAGTTCCCTGCAGGGTTTTAAGGCTCCTTTTGCCCTTTCTGGTTTGATCTCACATCACTTTCTGATTATTTTAGCTCTCCCTAGGTAACCTCAAGACAATTGGAACTCAACCTTGAAATGTAATTTCCTAATGAACTTGGTTATAATGTTGTCAAGGCACCTTCAGTTTGGTAGCCAGTGCCATGTGTGTATGGCTGGCTAATTTCTCCATGAACCTATTAGAATCTTCTGGATCTCAGCACAGAACCTCATATTTTGATCTGAATCACAGAGTTCTAATTTTGCTTTTGTTCTTGCAGTCTAAAAGTAAATTTAATACGTAGCATCAAGTAAATTGGTTAAATCATATTCAGCTTGCAACCAGCTAAACACCCCTGGATATTTTCACTCAAACAACTGGCATCTTGGTTTCTCTTACTTAGAATTTCATACACTTAATTTTTTTCAGCTTGAATGCAAGCTTCTGTATTCTTCCTTGTGTCACATAGGCTAGCTCTGAAGACTAACAATGCTAATACTTTCATATAGGTTAATATCAAAACTTTCAAAAACATCCTAGAGAAAAATTGCTGGAAACAAAGGTTTATTTGAGGAGATGAGGTGAACCCTAGAAGAGGAGAGTAGTAGAGCACGGGGTGACAAGGCAGCATGGGGGCTGTAAAGCATTTAAAGTAGGCAAGTCTAGAGTTAGACAGCAAACATTCAGTCCCACCTTTAGCAGTAGTGCTGCTGACCTTAGATGCGTTTTGGAGAATGATAATAATTCTGAGTCAGTTGTGAGTCAAACTTTAAGACGTAGGTATTTAGTGGTGACATTAGAAATGTTCAATAATGTTACCTGTTTGGGTGAAATAGTTTTATCTAAATTCTAGCAGTCTGTGAAGGAATTTATTTCACAAATCTTAACTATTCAAATATCAGGCAGCCTGATAAGGGCCTAGAACTTTAAAACAAAGAAAAATACTTAGCTTCTGTGTCTTAAAGAGCAGAAAAAGAAACACAGATAATTATGATAAGTATTGTTAATGATAGAGTTATATGTAAGCTCTGACACAGATGGACAGCTTAACTTAGGGGTGGGAAAATTATTAGAGTTGATTTTAGGAGATAAGGGAGAGTTTAACGGGAAGAGGAAAGATCTCTGTCTTCTTTTGTAAAGGACAAACCAGAGACTGAGGAATAGATGAAAAAAGACCCTGTAGTTTACAGGTTTGGCCAACACCAAGGACAGGCGATGAGCCTATAGACACAGGTAAGAGTGGTATCATGAACTGCCTTGGTTGACTTTTGAGGAAACGTAGGGTTCCTTTCTGAGGGAATTGAATCACTAAAGAAGCCAAGCAAGGAAATGATCAGAAAGCAAGGAGACTCATGTTGGAAAATCCAAATGAGAGATGAAATACAAGCAGTGGTGAGTCATAATCAGGGAGACTTGGAATATTTGGAAGACAAACGTCACCTTAAGATGGTGTGAAAAGGAGAATACAGAAGTCCAGAGAAGATGTTCAGTAGAACATCTTGTAGGTAGGACATTTTGGTGATGGGGCAGAGAAATGGATGAGTTCATCTTTGTTTTTCAACTCCCAGCAATGGCTGGATTTTGAGGTGAGAACCTTGAGGCTAGAAAGAAAGATTTGTGATTCCAGGATGGTTCAGCCAAAAAGGCGGCCAAGTGGCAGTTCTTTTTTTGTTTGTTTGTTTATTAATTGAACACAAATTTTTTACAAGGTGTTGTGCAAAAAGGGTACAGTTACATAGTAGGGCAGTGTGTACATTTCTTGTGATATCTTACGTCCTGTTTTTCTATCCCTTCTCTAGGTCAGGTAGACATAGGCAGTTCTTAATTGGGCTGAACCTCTGCATTATCTGGAAAGCTTTGCAGAAAATACTGCCGGTCAAACCATACTTCTAGTGTCTCCCATGAAGTGGGTCTCCACTAGTGCCCTTGTTGTATTTGTTTAACTTTTGATTTTTAAAAAGAATTACTGTAGTAAAATTCACATAAGCATTATTATTTTCCTTTTTAAGCATGTAAGTTGGTAAAGTTAAATATGTTCAAAAATTGTGCAACTGTTGCTACAATCCAGTTCTAGAATTTTGTCATCTGACAAAGAAAGAAACTTTAAACATTAGACATTCCTCTCCTGGTTCAGGTCCTGGTAGCCTTTATGAATTGGACTATTCTAAGTAACAAATATAGATGAAATTATTATAAATGACCGCAGTGTATTTTGTAGATACCTGGGAACTTTGCTTGTCTGGTTATCTACATAAGCTTACTAACTTGAAGGTTTTGTTTTTATGGGAGAGTGATAGGTGTTACTAATAATTTTATTAAAATTATATTCATAGTTAGGCACCAGTGACTCATGCCCATAATTCTAGCTACTCAGAAGACTGAGATCTAAAGATCACAGTTGAAGCCAGACCAGGCAGAAAAGTCCCTCTGAGACTCTTATCTCCAATTCATTACTCAAAACCCAGAAGTGGTGCAGTGGTTCAAGTGGTAGAGTACTAGTCTTGAGCACAGAGAAGCCCAGGGCCAGCACCCAGGCCCTGAGTTCAAGCCCCACAGCCAACAACAACAACCAAAAAAAAAATTCACATAACAGAATTCAAACTTTGAAGGAATACAACTTAGGAACATTTAGTTTACTTACAGGTTGTGCACCCTTCAATACTATCTGGTTTCAGAGCATTTTCACCCACCCAGGAAGAAACCCTATAGTTATATTAGCAATCACTTTTCATTTCTCCTTTCCCCATCCCCTGGTAACCACTCATCTCCTTTCTATTTCTATAGATTTGCTTACTCTGGGCATTTCATAGAGATGCAGTTGGACATATATGGCCTTTTGCAATGTCTTATTTATTATATTTTCTTTAGCTTCTTTCCCTATTTCTGCCAGAAATATCCTTTATGCCACTATCATGCTAATCTCTCAAGCATAACTGATTTTTGCCACCTTTAGCTTATACCTTTCCTTGTGCCCACACTTCAATAAGTTAATCAAAACTACTACTACTCATTCTAGCAAGTAGCATTTTCAGGCTCTACAATCTAAGTATTTAACTAAGTATCTGATAACTGAATCAGAAAATGGAATGAAAATTCACTCTGTTTTTAGTGTCTTCTTTCTCCCCGAGAGAGGAGGAAAATTATTCAAGACAGTTAATCACGTTTCAGGTCACTGATGGGCAAGAAAAATCTAAGTTAAGGGCAGAAATTTCTTCAACTTCAGCCATGTAAACATCACAGGCAGGTTGGATGGACAGAGGTGGTGGGCCCTACCTCAGTGTCTTCATTTTGCTGTCTGGCAGGAGCCATCATGCAGTTCTTGCCTGTGTAACACTTTGAGAAGCACAGATATAAGTTTACATGGCTTCCTTAGAACGCAGCAGGACCTTACCCCAATTCCTTCCTCCTCTGGTCCTGTGGCCACACTGGCCTGCATCCCACCCACCTCTAGCCTGGTCTTATTCTTTGTGAGCTATACCAGTGTCAAGTCCTGAAGACATCTTGTTCTTTTTTTTTTTTTTTTTTTTTCCCTTGGCCAGTCCTGGGCCTTGGACTCAGGGCCTGAGCACCTTCCCTGGCTTCTTCCCACTCAAGGCTAGCACTCTGCCACCTGAGCCACAGCGCCCCTTCTGGCCGTTTTCCATATATGTGGTGCTGGGAATCGAACCAAGAGCTTCATGTGTAGTAAGCAAGCACTCTTGGTACTAGGCCATATTCCCAGCCCTCTACTCGTTCTTTAAAACGCAGCCCAGGCATTCACCAGTCCTTTGCCAGATATTTCCTCAAGGCAAGAAGTAATTTCTTCCTCATTTCATATGTAGTTTTCATGTTACTGCATTCCCTATTTGTATCCTCTTCCTGCATCTTTTATATCATTTTCTTTCTTACTTTATGACTGCATCGCAGTGTCCAGAGCATAATAATTTGCCCTTAGCAGCTACTCAGTAGTTACAGTGGAATTTTACATGGAAAGGGAAGGGAAGGGAAGGGAAAAAGAAAGGAGAAAGGAAGGGGGAAATGAAATACAGCAAGAGAGAAAGAGAGGAAAGGAAGAAAGAAAAGAGAAAGAAGAAAGGAAAGGCATAGACTAAGTTAAAAGTCTATAATATAGGTTGGAATTTATGAATTTAACCTTCTAAAACTTAATTGTTCAATATGTTTTCCCTAAGTAATAGTCAATGCAATTGGTTTGAAACACTTGACTTCTAACTAAAGATGTCATGTGTGTGCTTATGGGCACATAATATGTAAGTGTCATGATGAGAGCTAGCTTAGGGTTTTCCACACCACTCTAACTCAATGGAAAGTAAGAGTTGAATTTCAGATGAACAAATCATTATCTCTTTGATTTTGGTACGAGACAAAAGGAACATATTATAGTTAGCTGCCTGCCTCTGTGATGTCGAGCAATTACCTTAATTTCTTTAAAGGTACATTGCATGCTTATTCCCTGTGAATTACAGCTAATAAAGTGCAGTAGTCTTATATAACTTTAATCAAAGGTGTAGGTTTTACAAAACAATTGTTCTTTATACTTTCAGATTAAATAAAAGTCTTAGAATGAGGAAAAAATGGTGGAGAAGCAGCACATAAAAATAAGAGGCTTCTTTTAATCTTCTTAGTACCTCTAATAAGCCAATAATAATAATAAATCTTATTTGTAACACACTTCAAGCTTGTGTTTAAATGTTTATTATTTATCTAAGAGGTAAATAGAAATTACATTTTTCTTTTCTCTTTTTTTTTTTGGGGGGGGGTTGGGAGCTAGTTCTAGGGGTTTTGCTCAGGGCCTGAGTGCTGGTGCTGTCCCTGAGGGTTTTTTGGCTCAAGGATAATGCTCTCTACCCTTTGAACCACAGCTCCACTTGTGGCCTTTTGGTGGTTAATTGTAAATAAGAGACTCATGGACTTTCCTGCCTAAATGGCTTTGAACAGCCATCCTCAGATCTCAGACGCCCTGAGTAACTAGGATTACAAGCATGAGCCACCTGCACCCAACAATATGATGATATTTTAGTGTAAGTTTTATTCCGCAAAGCACAGTAACTCTCCATCTGGAAATAGAAATATTGTGCTCCTCATAACTCTCTCTACAATTAGAAGGCTTCTTGACCTCCAGTCTTGAAGATGGTTCTGTAATCCACTGATAACAAATACAATGGTATATCTGTTAAAGCTGTTTGTGTCCCAAATTTGAAACTTGAGCTGAAATAGAAGCCCCTGCTAAACTTACAGTAGCATTTGTTATGATGATTGCCAAAATACAACATTTGGGGGAGAAAAAAAAGCAGTATTTTACCAGAGGTTTTTAGGTACAAAGATAGTTTTAAAATTCAAATAATGAGTTATTATAGATAAATTTTTAATTCTATCAATTTAATTATTCTCTAGGCTTGTGCTATTTGTAATTTTTTTATTTTTTATTTATTTATTTTTTTTGCCAGTCCTAGAGCTTGAGCTGAGGGCCTGAGCACTGTCCCTGGCTTCTTTTTGCTCAAGGCTAGCACTCTGCCTCTTGAGCCACAGCTCCACTTCTGGCCTTTTCTATATATGTGGTGCTGAGGAATCAAACCTAGGGCTTCATGTATATATTTTAGGCCATATTCCCAGCCCCTAAAAATTATTTTATAAGACCAAATAGGACTGATGGTGGGGGTCTCTGTTGATTAAAGTTGTGTTTTTCTTTTTGAATAGCTAGCCATTACCTCATAGCAAGTGCTATTTAGAGTTAATGTAATTATCTGGCCAAAAGTAAGTTTGTTGAAATTTGTGTAGTGAGAAAATGACTCAGAGAGCCTCCTAAAATCACATTTTCCTCCCATATTATTTCTCCCTGTGAAGAAGTGTGGGAAAACATAGAACATTCAAAGAATATTTCAGAAAACAATATTACACAGCATTTACACATAATTCAAACTGACAAAAAAGCTATAAGTAGTATTTCTTCTTCAACCCCAAGCCCTCAGTTTGGCTTCTGTACTTTTCCCTGCAAAATGTTTGTGTATTTTAGCTCTATTTTCTTTTTATGTTTGATTAGAGATAAAGACTTGGAAAGACTGCCAGGCCCTGATGACTCATACCTATAATCCTAGTTGCTCAAGAGTCTGAGATCTGATGACTACTGTTTGAAGCCAGCTCAAGTAGTAAACTCTTTTCTCCAATTAACCACCAAAGCAAAACTGCTGGAAGTGGAGCTGTGCAGAGGCAGTGCCCAGGCCCTGAGTTCCATCTTCAGGACCAACACATATGCACACATGCGCGCGCACACGCACACACACACAGAGAAACAGAGAGAGAGAGAACAAAAGGAAAGAAGGAAGGAAGTAGAGGGCAGAGGAAGGAAAGAAGGATTAGACTTAAATGACATGGACCATCCCGTGGTCCAGCAGAGCTGTCACAGGACTTTTAGGTGCAGAGATAATGTTCCTTGAGGGGTTGCAGAAAGAAAAAGAGAACCTTTATCACCTAGATCTACATTACAGTGAATCCTAACCTTCCTTTACTTCTCTTTGTCTCTCTAAACACAATCTGATACAATAAATTTTTATTTGTTTTTCTAGCTTTTTCCTGCCCACATTCTACCTGATAGAACATAAAGTCATAGACTTGGTCTCTTGTTTACTGCTATTTCCCTACTACCTAGAACCATGCTCAACACATAGTAAGTTGTACTAAATAATATTTGCTGAATGACTGAATGACCTCTTTCCTGAGTTTAACTTTGTGTAAATTCTGACTGACAGAGCAATGTGTTTCTGTGATCAGTATTCCCCTCTATAAATCACAGCTCCATGCTACTAGCCTTTGAAGATTGCCAACCAGTTTGCAGTTCCAGTCTGTCACAATTGTGCACTTTGCAAAAGCATGGCATGTCTGCCAATAGCCACATTCTAGTCTCCGAACCAGTTTATGCCACTTGTATTTGTTATTTCGGTTGTATAATTTTACTGGATATGTTACTGCTTATGAATGGATTTCAAAATAGACACTTGTTTCTGTGAAAACTGGGCCTCAAATACAAATGGACAAAAATTGCTGCTAAATCAGGATCTATAACATGTCTATAATAGACTAGGAAATAATATCTGTATCTTAAAAGCACTTGTAAGGGTCAGGTATAGTGAATTAGACCTGAAATCCCAGCATTTGGAAGCTGAAGCAGGAAGATCTTGAATTCAAGGCCAGCTGGCTACATAGTGAAATCCTGTCTCAAAAACAAAACAGATCGTCAGTGGTCCATGTCTGTAATCTTAGCTACTCAAGAGGCCTTAAGATCTGTGATCATGATTTGAAGCCAGCCAGGGCAGGAAAGTCTGTGAAACCTTTATCTCCATTAACTACTGGAAAAGCTGAAAGTAGAACTGTAACTCAAGTGTTAGAATGTCAGCCTTTAGCAAAAAAGCTCATAGACAGTAGTACCAGCCTCTGAGTTCAAGCCCCAGGACAATAACTACAAAAATGGCGGAAAACATTTTTTAAAGTGTGTAGGTATGTTTCAAATACAATTTGGAAGTAGTAGGCAGTACCTTCATTATAGTTATATTCAGACTTTACACATTGAAAGTCAAGATGAAATTATTAAAACAGTATATGTTATTTTCTAAAGTTACCCATAACTGACTTTTAAAGTCAACCCCTGCTGTCTCTGGTTGCATAGGGAAGAATATTGTTACTGTTTAAAATGGAACCTTGTAAGTTAGTGTGAAAAAAAGAAAATTCCTGGTTCTTTTTCTTATTTCAGTAACTTTTTATTAAACATAATAACAACAGTACTTTGCTTTTCTACAATCACCATTTACTAGGTTAAAATGCAGTAATTTCTGTAATATACTGAAGTTTATAAAATTCTTCCTCAGAAGTATTAAAATACTAAAGAAACTGTAATGCACATATTGCAGCAGCTAAGAGTGTAGGATCTGTTCAGATTCACCTGTGAGCTCTAAAACTTCTGTGTAGCCTGGGGAAACTTACATTGTCATCAACACCTCAATTTCTTCCTCTGCAAATGGTGTTCTCACAGGTCAAGGATGTAGGCTATGTCTGCCAACATAGTGAGCAACTCAGAAGATAATCATTACTAGCTATTTCTTTTTGTTAAATTTTTACTGGGGTTTAAGTTTTTACATATATCACAGTATACATTTTCACAATGATGAAAATTATCATTCTACTCTATATAGCTTACGAAGTCTATGAACTTTAACAATAAAATCATTTTCTCCATTTTGGATGATGATATGTACATTATGTTCCTTTTGTTTAACAACATCTGTTCCCTCCTTCACTCATTCCTTCCTTCCCCATTCCCACCCATAAGTTACTTAGTTCCCTTTCATCAGTGTCTAGTGTAGCCATGGTCCCCTCTGCTATATTATTATTGTTGTTACTATTACTATTCTCATGCACTTTCTACTCATTCTCTGTCCTCTTCTTTATTTTTACTCTATTTTGATATCTTGAGACCTGTTTACTTTGTTCTGTCTCATTGCATTTTAATTCTAACACCCCCGTGTCAGGGAGACTGTCTCTCTTTCTCTCTGGCTTGTCTCACTTAGCATGATTTGTTCTAGTTCCATCATTTTCTTACCTATTTCTTTTTATTGTTATGTGAATACTGGGATTTGAACTCAGGGCCTTGTGCTTTCTAGGTAGTTATTCTACCACGTAAGCCATGCTCCCAGCTCATGGTTGTTAGAAAATCGCACCTGAGTTTGCATCCTTCCCTGCTATGTCTAAGTGTAAAGTTATTTATGGAAGCAAATCAGAGAAGTTAGATCACCTGTTTGACATATATACACATTTTAATAAGACATTCATCAAACTTGAGTTTTAAAGAGGAAGATATACTTAAACTGCTTAACACATAAGTCCTCAATAAATGTTGGTTTTAAAAATATGTGTTATACTGTGGGAGAGGATTTTAGAATAATACAATTCATAGTAGTTTTAGATGACAAATTATGTATAATTCTATATGTATAATTATATTTACAAAATTGCATATGCTTCTATCATATTTTCTTTTTCACTTTATTTTTTATTGAGGGACCTTTTACAAAAAGCACTTTTTTGTAGTTCTGTCTATCTACCCTATCTCCCTTCTGTCGTTAATGGGAGATAGGGTAGATAGACAACTCATAAAGGAGTTTAAAATAGGTTACAGATTAAAGGAAATTGAATTTTAATGAAACTCAAACATAAGCATGTCATTACCATTCCACACTTTTTAAGTTTTGGGGAGAAAACTGGTTTCCAGAATGCTAAGAGACTGAGCAGGGGAGGAACTTTGCTCACATTATGGAGGGTATATGGCTTCTTCTGAAGTTTTCTTAACTGAGGACTTACTAAAACTCGGTCACATTGGGGCCACCTGATGCTAATATAAGCAACCCAGTGATGGAGTATTAAGGAACTTTATAAGAATTCAGAAAGTGGAAACCATCTTAGGCAACAGATGTCAGACTACACATATTCCCCCTGTTGGTAAAACTCACTTTAGCAGGCCTAAGAAAATTCACACATGTGAGAAACGTTAGGAATGTAATAGATGTGGAATGTCTTTCACCTGGAAGAAAACTCTGTTTGCACTGAAGAACCCAAACAGGATAAAAGTCTTGTGAATGTAAATCCAATATTTTAAAAAAGAACTCTTAAAACAGGCTCAGATTGTGTGGTGAGCACCAACTAGAGTAGAGAGAGCTAACAAAGAATATTGCTCATAAAGTTTACTTGCACATATGAAAATACAATTGGGTTATTAATATGGAGAAGATAACATGACACCCTACATAATTTCATAGAAAAGTGCATTCTATGCATATTAAGTAACATAATGAATTCTACTGAATAATCAACAGAAAATATTGTCTCTAAAGTAAACATAATTGTCTGCCTACTGAAAAAATAGTCAATATGTTTAATGAAATTACCAGCAAGATAAACTTAGAAATCAGACTACTCAGTAAATTTTTAATTTGTCATTGAAATCAGTTATTTTAGAATGTCTCTTTCAAAAGTGTTACATTTGATTTTAGATAATCAATCTCTTGTTTAATGTGTACTTAAAGGTAATCTTAATGGCAAAAAAAAGAAGTGATAAAATAATGGCATTCACAGGGAAATGGTAAGATCTTGAACAAATAATATTGAGCAAGACAAGCCTAGAGCACAGAGGACAAAGGCGCATGGTCTCCCTGATATGTGGTTGGTGGAAGGGGAGGAGAGAACAGTAGAGATCATGTCTGTAAAGCAACAAACTTCTTTTCAAATAGTATTTTTACATATTTTGCTCAGCGACTTTACATCATCTCTCTAAAACTACTAATTACTAATACTAATTACTAAATAAACATAAAAAGGTCTCAACAGCTACATACATATGATTATATAAGATGAGGCTAAGCAAAATGAACTCCAAGAGATGGAAGCAGGAGGATTTTACTGTTGTCAATGTTTAATGTACTAGGTGAATTTCCTTTGACGTACCCCTGTGGTCACTGTATATGATTCTGGTACACTGGATATTGTATATATGGTTATCTGAACTGGGGAAGGGAAAGAAAAATGAAGGAGGGTTAACAAATATGACAACTACCTAACTATACCCTCTCTGCACATTACCTTATCAATAAAATTTAATAAAAAAAGAAAATAACTCCCTCCAAAACCAGTAAACCAATTGTTAAATGGGAAAAGGAGCTAAAGAGAGACTTCGCAGGAGGAGAAATAAAGAAGAAACATATGAGGAAATGTTCAGCATCCCTGGCAGTAAAGGAAATGCAAATAAAAACAACTCTGAGATACCACCTCACTCCAGTTAGAATGGCCTATACTCTGAACTCAGGCAATAACAAATGCTGGAGGGGATGCGGGGAAAGAGGAACCTTTCTTCACTGTTGGTGGGAGTGCAAATTAGTACAACCACTTTGGAGAACAGTATGGAGGTTCCTCAAAAAGCTCAGCATAGACATTATGACACAGCAATACTACTCTTAGGCATCTGGTCTCCATATATCAAAAAGACATCTGAACATCCATGTTTATCGCTGCACAATTCACAATGGCCCAAATATAGAAACAACCCAGATGTCCCTGAAGGGATCCAAAAAATGTGGTACCTATACACAATGGAATACTACATAGCGATTAGAAATGATAAAATATTGGTATTCGCAGGGAAATGGTTAGAACTTGAACAAATAATGTTAAGCGAGACAAGCCTAGAACACAGAGAACAAAGGGGCATGGTCTCCTTGATATATGACTTTTGGGGGAGGGACAGTAGAGACCAGGTCTGCGAAACCAGAAACTTCTTGTCAAATGGTATTTCCACAGGTTTGGGTCAGAGACCTTACATTATGTATCTAAAACCAAACAACTACTAAACATAAAAAGGTCTAAAATAGATCTCTCAGTGGATCACAATAGCTCAACAGCTATGTATATATGATCATATGAGACAAGGATAAGCAAACTCTATTGTTGACATTATATTTAAAGTTCTAGGTGAATTTCCTTTGGCATACACCGCGTGGCTACTGTATATGATTTTGGTACACTATGCATTGTATATATGCCTACCTGACCTAGGGAAGGGAAAGAAAAACGAGGGTGTAAGATATCACAAGAAATGTACACACTGCCCTATTATGTATCTGTACCTTTTGCACAACACCTTGTCAACAAAATTTAATTAAAAAAAAAATTTAAGGTTAAATGGTAATGATGGGGTGGGAGAAGAGGAGGCATGGCTAAAGTAACAGATGGCCTGCCTAGTAAGCTTGAGTCCCTGAGTTCAAACATTAGCAGCACCACAAAAGGAAAAAAAATAATAATAGATGTTTTCAATATTGAAAAAAAATAAATGTAGCAATCAACTCAAATTCTGTTCAATGTCAAACAGTATAATTAACAAAACAATAGTTGGCTATAACCTTGTATCAGAAAAAAGATTGAATCTAATTTATGATTATTTTATTTGAGCAATTTTTGGAAGTACTATGAGATATTCACACCAAGGAAAACAGAAGTAAATGACTCAAAATCTAATGTTACATGTGAATGAGATATTTAGCATGTATTTTACGTGGTCAGTGGTGTCTAATCAATGGGCTTTATATCAAAACAGTAAATCCTCTGTGCACTTTAATTTTTTAAAAAAGTGAAATGTGCGTTACTTTCAAGTGATATAAAGTAGTTGGGGGTGTAGGATTAACTTTATTACCTAAAAAATTTAAGGAAATAAATAATTTTAAAAAATTAAGGAAATAAGACAACTTCCTGTCTTGTTTCTGATCACAGATGCATTCACATATCACAGTATACTTTTAGATAATTTTAGAGAAAAGGGAATTTGTTTTTGTTTTTTTAACAGTGCTGCAATCATGAACTGACTATTAAAAAGATCATTTGGTTTATGGAAAGATTTTTCAAAAAATTTCTAGAGATTAAGAATAGGCCTTTCTTTTCTTTCTTTTTCTTTTTTTTTTTTTTTTTTTGGACCAGTCCTGGGCCTTGGGCTCAGGGCCTGAGCACTGTCCCTGGCTTCTTCCCGCTCAAGGCTAGCACTCTGCCATTTGAGCCACAGCGCCACTTCTGGCGGATTTCTGTATATGTGGTGCTGGGGAATCGAACCTAGGGCCTCGTGTATTCGAGGTAGGCACTCTTGCCACTAGGCTATATCCCCAGCCCGAGAATAGGCCTTTCTTTGGACAGGAGTTGCTTGTAAAATATGAAACAAATGTCTTCAAAATCAGACATTTTTCATATATTTATTGTAGACAGTTTTCCCACACCTCTGTGGAATTCAGGTACTTAAAAGATCTCACTTTGGTTGGTAGACCAAATATGCAACTTGCAAACTATATTATAGCTCTTTGATTTGGGACTTTTACTATTTTCTTTGAGATGACATTGCACATTCACCTTTCACCCAGGGTGAGACACTGCCCCGTTTGGGGCTTCAAATATTCACTTCCAGTAGCAAGCTTCAAAATTTAGCCAATGTGGAATATGGCACATGGCATAGGAAATGTTTTAGCCTTCTAAAACTGTAGATTTACCTAATGCATAACACCACAAAATCTTTCCTTATGAGTCAGTGAAATTCCTATCTTGTACCTTAACTAGAAATGGTGATATTAAAATCCATTCATTTTTGAAGATAACACATTAGTAAAAATTAACTATCACATGTGTGCTTACCTGTGTTAATCCACATTACTTTTCAGGCCTTTGGAATGTATACTGTTTTGAACAATTTGAGTTGATGCAACTGTAGATCTCATATTGTAAACTGAGGAAAGAAACAAAAGGCTGAAAACTTACATAGATCTTGTTGTGATTTCTCCAAGCATGTATCAGTTATTATTTAATGTAAGCTTTACTAAAAGTGGTTCTGGCTAAGTCATATTTTCTTCAACTATGTTACCTATTACTTACTACTTACTTTACTAATCACAACCACTCCACCATGAATTTCTTTTTTGAAACACTCATATTTTTTCCTGTTTCTTTTCCTTTATAGCATGGTCTAATTATGTTCCTATACAACGCTAAACTTATATCTTCTAGCTGCAGCCTCAGCAGGCTGGGTGGAATCCATTATTGCTGAGTACAGCTATCACTATAGCTTCATTAATAGTTATATTAACTACTACTACTACTAATGCTACTACTAATAATATAGAAGGCTTGCAGAATATAGCTATCACTTGAGCTACAGTAATAGGCATATGGGTAGCTGTACCGCTCCTATTAATATTTCAGATACAGTGTCTTGTTTTTGCCCATAGAAGAACCCTCATTATAGCAATCATCTTATATACTATACCTCTTTCTTGCTGCCACACCATGCCTTTACTGGAAAAATTCAAACAATGGTTTACCTCTCTGTATACCATCATTCACAGTATCTGCAAAACAATAAATTAAATCAAATTAAACCTTAGGAAAATATTGTTACTCTGGATCAAGTAAAATATGCAACCCAGAGACTCTAAGAGAAGAGTTTGAAGAGGTGGAGCTCATTCCCAAGGGGCTTTTGTTTGGGCATCATGACAACAATGGCACTTTTGGTTCCCATACCATATTATCAACATAATGACAAGCCATCACTCTTTGTGATGTCACATAACTGAATGCATTTAACATTCTTTCTTCCTTAAAGGTAATATTAGATATGAAAAAAGTCTATCTTTCCTATAAATTCTGCTACTAGTGGTAATGACATACAATTAGAAATCTCAAAGGTTTCATCTTATGTGTTCATAAGGGTATATAGCTATTGGGCTCTTGTGATCCTTTGCCTAAGCCTCTGCTAATTATTCCCTATGAGGGAGACCATAGAGTCCATGTTACTTTGGGTCTGGTTCACTTCACTAAGTATAATTTTTTCCAAGTCCTTCCATTTCCTTATGAATGGGGAAATGTCATTCTTTCTGATAGAAGCATAAAATTCCATTGTGTATATGTACCACATTTTCCTGATCCATTCATCTACTGAGGGGCAACTAGGTTGGTTCCATATTCTAGCTATGACAGATTGTGCTGCGATGAACATTGTAATTGTGCTGGTGGCTTTAGTGTTTTCTTGTTTGGGGTCTTTTGGGTAGATGCCCAATTGGGGTTGCTGGGTCATAGGGGAGCTCTATGTTTAGCCTTCTGAGGAATCCCCATAATGATTGCCAGAGTGGCTGAACCAGTTTACATTCCCACCAACAATGAAGTAGGGTTCCGTATTGGTCACATCCCCTCCAACATTTGTCATTGTTAGTTTTCTTGATATAGGACTTTCTTACTGGGGTGAGATGGAATCTCAATGTTGTTTTGATTTGCATTTCTTTTATGGCCAATGATGTACAGCATTTTTTCATATGCCTCTTGGCCATTCTCATTTTCTCATCAGAGAAGTCTAAGTCTTTAGCCCACTTGTTGAGGGGGCTTTGAGGTTTTGTTTTGGAGGAATGTAATTTTTTCAGTTCTGCATATATTTTAGACATGAGGCCTTTGTCCATTGTATAGCCAGTAAGGATTGTTTCCCAATCTGTGAGCTTTCTGTTTATCTTGCGAGCTATGTCCTTTGCCCTGCAGAAGCTCTGCAGATTGATGCAGTCTCGTTTGTCCATCCTTTCTTTGATTTGTCACATTTCTGGGTCTTTATTAAGAAAGTTCCATCCTGTGCCAAGGAGCCCAAGTGTTTCTCCTACTTCTTTTAGTGTTTTCAGGGTATCTGTTTTAATTTCAAGGTCTATGATCCATTTGGAATTGATTTTGGTGCAGGCATATATATAAGGATCTAGTTTTAATTTGCTACATGTGTTGACCAGTTTTGCCAGCACCACTTGTTAAATAGGCTATCTTTCTTCCATACTATTTTTTTTAGCTCCTTTATCAAAGATTAAGTATGCATAGTTCTGTGGGTTCATTTCTGGGTCTTCAATTCTGTTCCACTGGTCTGCAAGCCTGTTCCAGTGCCAATACCAAGCTGCTTTTATTACGATAGCTTTATAATACAGCTTGTTATTGTAATTCCCCCAGCACTATTCTTTCTGCTTAGTATTGTTTTTGCTATTCTGGGTCTTTTATTGTTCCATATAAATTTCTGGATTGCTTCCTCTATTTCACTAAAAAATGGTGTTGGAATACTAATGGGTATCGCATTGAATTTGTTGATAGCCTTTGGCAATATTGCCATTTTGATCATATTAATCCTCCCAATCCAGGATCATGGGAGGTTTTTCCATTTCCTTACTTCTGCCTAATTTTTTTCATGTTTTTAAAGTTCCCATCATAGAGGTCTTTCACTTCTTTGTTTAAGGTTATTCCTAGGTATTTTATATCTTTTGAGAGTATTGCAAAAGGAGTTGCTTTCCTGATTTCAGCCATAGTCTTTGGGTCATTAGCATATAGAGAGGCCATTGATTTTTGAGGGTTTATTTTATATCCTGCAACTTTGCCAAAGTTTTGGATCAACTTTAATAGCTTGGGAGTAGAGTCTATGGGGTTTTTAGGTATAGGATTATGTCATCTGCGAAGAGAGAGAGAGTTTAACTTCATCTTTTCCTATTTGGATCCCCTTTATATTTTCTTCTTGCCTAATTGCTCTGAAAAAGAATTCTAGTACTATGTTGAAGAGGAGGGGAGAGAGCAGACATCCCTGCCTTGCTCCTAATTTTAAAGGGAATGGTTTTACATTTTCAACGTTTAAAATTATGCTTGCTGTTGGTTTGTCATAAACTGCCTTGAATATTCAGGAGTGTTCCCTGGAATCCGAATTTTTCCAGGGCTTTTAACATAAATGGGTGCTGGATTTTATCAAATGCCTTTTCAGCATCCAGAAATATAACCATGTGGGTCTTTACCATGCTCAGGTTGATATGGTTAATTGACTTGCATATATTGAACCACCTTTGCATCGCTGTGATGAATCCAGTTTGCTCATGGTGTATCATTTTTTTGATGACCTGTTGAAGTCGATTGGCCAGAATTTTGTTGAGAATTTTTCCATCAATGTTCATCGGGGAAAACGGTCTATAGTTCTCTTTCCATGATGAGTCCCTGCCTGATTTTGGGCTGAGGGTTATACTGGCTTCATAGAATATGGCTGGTAGTGAACTTTCCCTTTCAATTTCCTTGAAGAGTTTGAGAAATATTGGTATGAGTTCTGTTTGGAAGGCCTTGTAGAATCCGTGAATCTGTCTGGACCTGGGCTTTTCTTGGATGGGAGATCACTTATTGCCGTTTCTATTTCAATGCTGAATGTGGGTCTGTTTCTAAACATTAAGTCTTCATGGTTGAGTTTGGGGATATCAATTTTTTCTCGGAAACTGTTGGCATAAAGGCTTGCAAAATACTCCCTTGTGTTCTGAATTTTGGTTGTTTCTGTGGTGATGGTACTTGTTTCATCTCTGATCTTGTTTATTTTGGTGTGCTGCCTTCGTTTTTTGATCAGGTTTGCTAGGGATCTTTCTATCTTGTTATTTTTTTCAAAATACCACCTCTTTTTTTTGTTGATCCATTCAATTTTTTTGTCTCTAATTCGTTTAAATCTGATTTGGTTTTAAATATTTGCTTTTGTCTATTGAATTGGGGTTTGGCTTGTTCTCTTTCAAGGAGCTTAAGGTGCTTCTTAAGTTGTTGAGTTGCTGTTTCTCCACTTTGTTGGTGTAGGGACTCAGAGATATAAATTTCCCTCTGAGTGCTGCCTTTGCTGTGTCCCAAAGGAGCTGGTACTTTGTGTGCTCATGTTTGTTAAATTCCATAAACATTTGAATTTCTGTTCTAATTTCTTCAATGACCCACTGATGGTTCAGCAGTGTGTTGTTTTGTCTCCCTGAAATGTAGAATTTTCTGCGATGGCTGTTTGAGTTTATTTCCTGTGGTATAAAAGAATGCAGGGAATGGTTTTGATAGTTATGAATTTGTAGAGATTTTCTTTGTGCCCTAATATGTGATCTATTTTGGAGAATGTTCCTATGCGTTGCTGAAAAGAATTGTATTCTGGTATTGCTGGATGGCATATTCTGCAGTAGTCAGTTAAGTCTAGTTGGTCTATGCAGTTCTGTGGTTTCTTTGTTCAGTTTTTGGCGTGTTGATCTGTCCAGAGGTGACAGGTCAGTGTTAAAGTCCCCAACTATCAATGTGTTTGGGTCAATGAGTGTTTTTAGAGTCAGTAGTGTTTGATGAAGTTGGGTGCTCCTGCATTTGGGGTGTAGATATTTAGAATGGTTATATCTTCCTGTAGGAGAGATCCCTTTACTAGTATTTAGTAACCTTCTTTGTCTTCTTACCTTTTTAAATTTGAAGTCGATTTTATCTGATACTAGGATTGCAATGCCAGCCTGCTTTTGGGGGCCATTTGCTTAATAGATTTGATTCAAACCTTTCACTTTTAGAAGATGTTTACTTTTGCTGGATAGATGTGTCTCTTGGAGGCAGCAGAAAGATGGATCTTGATTTTTGATCCAATTTATGAGCCTATGTCGTTTGATTGGAGAATTAAGTCCATTAATGTTGACAGGATTGAGAGATGATCATTTCTTCCTTTCATTATCACCATCTTGTTTAAAGCTGTGTCTTCCCATTTCTTAATCTGATGTTTACTATTTAGGGTTCATTTCTCTGTCTGTATTGGGATCTTGATTATTTTCCCTGTATAGTACATATTTGAGGATTTTCGGTAAAGCTGGTTTGGTGGAGATATATTAAGATCCAAAGCAGACCTTACCAAGCACTACGTAAATCTTAGAAGTTCACAATTATATAGATACCTTGAATACCTGTATATAAAATAGATTTGGTTTTCCCAAAGAATACAATTTCAATATAACAACCAATCTTGAGTCCTTTATTCAGTAGTTCCTTATTTACTGTTACAACCCTATGAGCAATTTTTGTTCTTATATTAAGTTCTGTTTGGACTGGCTGGATTTCTCTATGAACCCCTTTGATTCACTCGGATTGAACAGGGATACCCTTTTTCCAATAACCAGGAGTCAATGGAATCTGGAGGTCCTGGAAATAAATCAGGAGGGTAAGTTAGAGGTAGTGAAGAGACTAGAGTAAAATGTATGAGTTAGGTTTAGTTTCAGTGATCTGGAAATGTGGAGAAGAGTAGAATCAGTAGAAAGAACAGGTTGAAATGATAGACAAGGGAGAGTTAGCAGAAAAGAGTGAAGGTGTTAGTCATAAAAGTAATTTTAAAGAAAGAGAATGTGAAGAGAGACACAAAGAAAAAATATGGAAGACAAATGCACAAAACACGCAAAAAATTATCAAAAATCACCCAGAGAAACAAAAAAAAAACCCAAATCAATAAACAAATAAAAATGGAAAACAAAAAACGTCTCAGAAATGAAAAAAAAATGTTTAAAAATGTTTTTAAAAAATTGAGTCTTCCTTGTTTGGGTGAGCTTTCTCCAGTCTCTGGTTTCCTTGTGATGATCTGCAGACTATTTTGCTGCTTGGCTTGTTTTACTTGCTTTCAGTTTGCAGATAGATCTGAATTGCCCCACCTCCCTGTTAGTGAAATCCTGGGGCTCTATGGTTCACATAGCTTGCGGTTAGGATTTGGTGTCTTCAGTAGATGGGGGATGTGAACAGTCCCTCCCATCTGCTGTGGGGCCACTGCCTTTAAGGCCTGGCTTTGAATATGCTGTGGACACAGCAGGGTGGGGCGCCTCTGGCCTGGTTTACCTGGCTGAGAGTCACTTGCCTGTGGGAGGTTCCTCCCTCCTGGGAAGGGCGGCCTCCTGGGTAGAGCTCACTATGGAATTCAGCTCTGTTTCCAGCTTTCTCTGTGATTGGACTGTCTCGGGAACTGTTTGTTCTCCCATCTGGTTGTTCCATGCTGCCAGTAGCTGCTTGCCACTTTTGGTTTTAATTTAGAAATTCTGGCGAGCAGGGCATGGCGCCTCTGGCTGAGTTCACCTGAGTGTGTGAGCCACGACCCGGAAAATGCCTCCCACCTGGGCAGGTTGAGCTGGATCTCACTGGTCGGCCCCCCTTGCCCTTTTTAAAGATGGCTCCTTTGTTCCCATGTTCCCCAGGCCCTCTTTACTTCCAGTCTAGTATGATCCTATGCCAGTGTCAAAGATGGCACTTTGCTCTGGCAGTGGGGGAGGGCTAGCTTCCATAAGCTGCTGTGTGAGCGTGAGTTGAGAATGTCTTTTGTGGGGTACTCATGCTTTCTCTGCAATTTCAGCCTGTCTGTTTGCAGCCTGCGATCTGCATTTGTCTGCCGCCATCTGGAGGATTTCTCCCTGGTCACAGCTGTGTGCTTTAGGTGCACGTAGTGCGGGGCGCTGTGCCAGTGCCATCACTGGCGTGGCAGTGAGATGCCGCCCAGAGCCCAAATCTGTGTTTTCAGACCAGCAAAGTCGATTTTTCCTTCCTGGTAAGAATCCTTGTACTGTTAGAACATACTTGGGCTGTCTTTCTAGGAGTAATTGTTTCCCTGGAGTGGTAAAACTGGGGTGTCAGAAGGAGCTTAGCTAGGGCTCTGCTGCTCCTATGCCATCTTCCTGGACTCTCTCATTCAGCTCTTTAAAAGGCTTAATAGCAACATATGACAAAGTCATATAGTATTTAAACAGAATCTAATTATTGAAATGTATTTATAAATGTTTTCTTTTCTTTTCTTTTTTTTTTTTTTTTTGGCCAGTCCTGGGCCTTGGACTCAGGGCCTAAGCACTGTCCCTGGCTTCTTCCCGCTCAAGGCTAGCACTCTGCCACTTGAGCCACAGCGCCACTTCTGGCCGTTTTCTGTATATGTGGTGCTGGGGAATTGAACCTAGGGCCTCTTGTATCTGAGGCAGGCATTCTTTCCACTAGGCTATATCCCCAGCCCAAATGTTTTCTTTACTTTTGGCCAGTCCTGGGCCTTGGACTCAGGGCGTGAGCACCGTCCCTGGCTTTTTCCCGCTCAAGGCTAGCATTCTGCCACCTGAACCACAGCACCCCTTCTGGCCGTTTTCCATATATGTGGTGCTGGGGAATTGAACCAAGAGCTTCATGTGTAGGAGGCAAGCACTCTAGCCACTAGGCCATATTCCCAGCCCTATAAATGTTTTCTAAAATGTATTCTTAACATGGTGCTGGTGACCCATGCTTGCAATCCTAATACAGAGACAAATCTGAAGATTGAGGTTTGAACCCAGTAGCAGAAGTCTTGAGACTTATCTCCACTTAACCATCACCCCCAAAAAGTGAAATAGAGCAGTAATCCAAGTTATAGAGTAGTAATATTGAGCAAAAACTAATAAAAAAAATCTCAGTGGCATTGTCCCAGTTCAAGCCAAAGATGTGTGCTGAAAAAGAGAGGTTATTCTTAAATATATTGTTTTTATAGTGCTAACTTACATTACTGTGCTGTGAGCATATAGTACCCCTGTAAGCAATGATATGTATCATCAATATTATAAATGAGGTACTTGAACTCAGACAATTCTGCCATCATGCTTTGCCTTGGTGGCAGAGAGTAGACTAGATACATGGGAACATGCATTCTGATTCCACCTCCAAGAGTTGCCTAGTAGTGGGGGTAGCTACAAAGAAGTGCAAAAGTCTTCAATAGATTCTCTATATGAACCTTATTTAATGCTCTGCTTGATCATCATTCTTCTTATTGAATACTTGTAGGTCTTAGTTTACATTTTATCTGCAGCTTTTGAATCAGAAGAAAAGGGTTCAAAGCAAATGCCAATTCAATCAAATCCAAAAACAGAAAGTGATTTCTAGAATATGAGATACTGAGCAGTATTTAAATTGACTGTCATTGAGGCAGAGTAAAAAGAAAAATCCATGTGACCTGACTCATAAATACCTGTGTTGGGGGGGCTCTGGACCCCCTTTTCCCCTATCTCCTGGGGGAAATGCCTGAACCCAAACTATGAAAGACACTCAGCCCTACCCCTCCCACAGGCAGAAGGAGTAAGACGTATCTTTGTGGACTTTGCTGAGTTGAGGAGAAATGCCAAAATCCCCTTCCCCGTCAGCCCCCCTCACATGTCCGACACAGGAAGGAAATTCTGGGGAGACAGCCTGATGGTTGAATGGGTCTCACAGGATTTAATTGGGAGAGGGTTTATATAACGGTAATGGCGGGAAAGGAGGGGGACTTGCCAAAGCGCCAGTCATAGGCTAAAGACCATGTCAGATAGCTGTAGGTAGTACTTGTAATGCTAAGCTACTCAGGAGGATGAGATCTGAGAATCAAAGCCAGTCCATGCAGGAAAGTCTCTGAGAACCTTACTTCCAATTAATCACAGAAAAAGCTGGACGTGGCATTGTTGTTCAGGGGGTAGATTTCTAGCCTTGAGAAAAAAAAAACTAAGTTATATAAGCTGTTTTTATAGATTCTAGGATGAGAGTTCGACCGCTGATAAAAAGAATCCAGTGTACAAATATATATATATATATACACATACATAGATGTGTATATATACACATACATATATATGTATATATATATATATGGCTACATAAATATTCATAACAAAACCTGTATTCTCTAACTTCACGTGCAAACTTATGTCACCTTTAAATTGAATAAAAGTCTCAAGAGAAGTTAGATAATTAGAACACAAAGATTCTGAGAACAAATTTATCGAAACTAAGGCTTCCTATAGACATCCATGATGATTACTTGGCAAGTAATGAGTCAAAATTTCATTTATAAAATTTGAATGATTGTCTTAATAGTAAACATTTCCTGTTTTGTTCATAAATTTTATTCAACCTCAAAAATGTTAATGAAGGGACCAATCTAAGAGCCCAGGTAACTCCATCTTGACCCCAACTTAGAATGAACTCAGAGTGACCCTGGCTGATGTAGTTTTGCTGGAATTTATCACAAACCAGAAAACCAAGCATGCAAAACTGTCTGAAAAGGGAGTGACAATCATTTCCCAACACCTGGGCTGGCTCTTGGCAGTAGAGTCACAATAGGTAATTTCTAAAATAATTAACAATCAACTAAGTATCAGCAAACAGCTTTGGTGAAATTTTCCTAGTATGAGCCGATTGTGATCAAAGGTCAGGCCTAACCCTGTGCTTTCCCTATAAAATTAGCCTGTAAGATTGAGTCAGCGCACTCCTTTTCAGGAGTAGAAGGAGAAGCCCTGGTCGGCCAGTCAGTAATGTTTCTTCATGCTTGGCGCAAAATAAAGCTTTACTTAACTTTGGCACTTTATCAGACTCGTTCTTCTGTTCACAGACTTAACACTTAACATGTTGGTTAAAATAACAGCATTTTCCCACTACAGAGAAATGTTAAAAATGGCTTGAAAAGTAAAAAATCAATGTGTCAACAAACTGTACTCACATAAAGCAAACGTGTTTTGAACAGCAGCTGGTCAAGATCACAACTCTAGATGTAATTCCTTGATTTCAGCTTAGATCTAGAAATAAAGGAAATAAGAGAACTAAAGATAGTACTCATTCAACAGATTTTCCATTTTTTCTGCCTGTTGCCAATATATCTTTCTCTGTTTCCTTACAGACAAATCAAAATTGGAGATTATTGGTGGTGAGTAAATGTTTACTTCAGTGTAAAATTTTCACAGCCATCTTTCTATTCATCTCAATAGTACTTCATGTTTTGATTCATTACTATTTATACTACTATGCCCCAAGTTAATGTAGTCCTTACTTCCATCATGAGTGCACACACAAACACACACACATATCACAACTTTGTTGAACATTTGTTTGTCAAAGCACTCACAATCTTAACCTTTGCCTGGTCCCAATGACTCATTGCTATAATTCTAGCTATTCCCAGGAGTGGTAAAACTGGGTGTTGGAGGGTGCTTAGGTAGGGCTAATAACAAAGGTATAAAAGGTACTCTAAGACATCATCTAAACAAGTCCTGGAAAGGTTGCAGAGGTTTGAATAGATGGAAATGGAGGGAATGTGCTTGTGACTAATAAAAGTTATGTATATAAATTACAATAAAATGAAATTACATATTGTAAAATATATGAATGTGAAGGTACAAAACTATCAGTCATACATATTTCATATATTTCTTCTCATGCTGGTTATATAAAACATTCACTTCCATTAAGGGAAACCATGAGGATGGCGACATCATTCAAAGTTTTAGACAGACCTCCACCTCTTCCTCTTGGTTCCTTGAAATCTAGGAGACGTTAGACCCTAGTTGGGGTTTGTCAGTATCTATTAGGATGTACTTAGTGTCACTTGAGTACCCCTCCACTACTCTTCAGTTAGCAATAATAGAATTGTAGTAAATGATAGATTTACAGCATTTTATAAAGTACTAACCATGCCTGGTTTACCTGTATAAATGGGGTAACCAGCTGTAACCCGTATGTGAAAGCATGCTCCCATTCTGCATTTCAGAGTGTAGTCTACCCTTCAACTTCCTGATTCCTGTAGAAGAGAGTCCAATCTGTATCAGTACTACTGAGACTGAGAGTTCTCATGTCAACTGCAGTTGGATCTGAGGCACTTGTGAAAGAGGTCACAAACCTCTAAAAGTATTCACTCAGCCACATCCAATGGCCACCTAAAAATCTGTCACTTGAGAGCCAAGTAGATTCTTTAGCTAAAAAGTTCCTGCAGAATTGAAGTGGCCTGAATCTTCTCTTTCTCCAACAAGGAGGGTCTACATCTGGTTGTGGTAAAAAAAAAAAAAGTTAATTTTATGAAACAATTAGAGTTCATAAGGAATTCTCTAACTATGCTGTGAAAAAATACTGAACTAAACAGGAAAAAGAATTGGTAAGGGAGAGGATGCTTCCAAAGTTGAATTATTTTTCTTCCTCAGCCTTAGGTCAGTAGACAACAGCATTAAATAGGCTTCCTTTCCCATTGAGTACAAAATATTCAGATATCAGATACCAGAAACCTTTACATCTCAAGTTCAGTACCCTCAAATTTAGCAATATTCTTCCATACCTACATAGTTCTTCATTTGTTTGATTTTGTTTTTATTTATTTATTTATTTATTGATGCTCATAAAACCCTCAAGGGGTGTTCTGGTTTAATAAGGGGGAGGGCAAATACACTTATACCAGCAGTGATGCACAGAGAGGGACTGGCCAGGTGCCAACTATAGGCTAACGAGTGTGTCCATCACGGTGATGTCACGGAACTTCCCGCAGAGGCGGAGACCTCTTGGCTCCACCTCTGGCTCAGTCGGGGCCATCCTGATACACATGTTCACCACGGCTTCTCTTCCGGTTTAGAAACCGGAAGGAGGTGGGAGTGGCTAGAGCCACCCAAAGTCTTAAAGGCATAGCCATCCCGTACATCTCCTTCTCTTTTGTTTTTTAAATAAGTAGGAGATGCTGTAAACATATAGAATATGTAGGCATAAGGCAAATGTTGATATAAGATACATATGGGGCCTCTTCCACAAAAGGAAGGGGTAGGTGAAGGGGCCATTCATTTGGCTCAGTACAGAGAAGTTGGAGTCCTTATCCAGTTTCCACACCACTCAGAATAAATGCAGACATTCCTCTTTTGGTGGTAAGGTAGAAGCAGGTTTAAGTTCTGGCGACTCTGGTAGTCCTCAGGAGCTGATAACACATGTAGTTAGTAAAACATTTTTTTTCATAAACATTGAACAAAGTACTATCCTAACACCTATTTTTTGAACATTTTTCTCATAAACATTGAGGGGAAGGTGCTAAACCCTTACACCTATTTTTCTCCAACGTGAACCCCTAAACTCAGCAGCAAGGTGAAAGGCAAAAGGGAAACAGTGCAATTCCCTATTTAAGTCCCTGTGCAAAGCCACAGGCAATATCACCATGGCAGAACACTGTGCCATGAGAGACACTTAAGGAAGAGTCTAGAAAGCAAGCAAGGAAGGGAAGCTGGCTGACTCCTACCACCATCACTGTTGTATGCAGGCAGGCTCCCCATAATCCCTTTGGAAGAGCAGAAGAAATCCAGCATGGTCCTTGTTTTCCTAGAGAAAGCAAGAAGACATTTCATCAGAGCGAGTGCTCTGGGCTTAATTTCCCAGTCTGGAAAGGCACATACAAGGCTCCTTCCCGCACTGATTTGGGAAAATTAAATTTTAAAGATATTTCTTAAGATGTTTAATGTAAGCATGCATGACTGTCCTTAACTAGTCATGGCGGCTGTCCCCCTCTCTTTTTTTTTTAAATTATGACACAATAGGGCACCAGGCTGGGAGTATGGGCGAAGGTCATTTCTTCTAGAACTACTTCCTGCTGAAATGGGGCGAAGTAAAGGGCCCCTGATTTGCCATATGGCCTGGTACCGTCCAGTGTGGCTGACAAAAGTTCTTATCATTACGAGAATGGTCACTAGGGCCAGAGGGTGCTATGGTCTCCTCTGGCCACCCTGTAGCTTGGCATAGCAGTGTAAAAAGATGATGGCTTTGAACTGCAAGTTCCCATATGGTGACCTCAGCGAGAGATGTTGTTCTGTTAAAAAGAGACTTTTGGGGGCTGGGGATATGGCCTAGTGGCAAGAGTGCTTGCCTCGTATACATGAGGCCCTAGGTTCGATTCCCCAGCACCACATATATGGAAAATGGCCAGAAGTGGCGCTGTGGCTCAAGTGGCAGAGTGCTAGCCTTGAGCAAGAAGAAGCCAGGGACAGTGCTCAGGCCCTGAGTCCAAGCCCCAGGACTGCCCCCCCCGCAAAAAAAGAGACTTTTGAAAAGATCAAGCAAAAGACTGACAAGTTCTCAGAGCTAGTTAGCATGAAAGACATAAAATATACCCTGGGCATAAGCCAGAAAAGTTCCATTTGGAGCATAAACCCAATTGTGGTCAATTACAAAGAAGGAGGACTAACTGAAGGAAGTGTCCAGTGCTGGTAGTCCGGCTTGGAGTAGCCAGTTAGAGGCTAAGATAAAAATGTATACATATATACAACTGGCAGCAAAAAGAAAATGGACAGGTACTATTCTTTCTTTTTTTTTTTTTTTTTGGCCAGTCCTGGGCCTTGGACTGAATGAGAATGAATCTCAGAAGAGAGAGTTGGTATTGAAAGAACAACGGCAAGTGAAGTAGGACTTAGAATTAGCTTCTTTTATTAATGGTCTTTTTCTTGATATTCATGTAAACGTTTGGTTTTAGCCTAAAATAACTTATAAAAATAGAGTACTGAGTGAGTAGTATTTGAATTCAGTGAGTAAGTTTGAGGAGAAGCACTGATCATCTGGGAACCACAACCCTAGCCCTTTACTTTTGTCAGTTTCGATCTTTCTGTACTTTTTATGTTTTATTCTTTTTTTTTTTTTTTTTTTTTTTTTGGCCAGTCCTGGGCCTTGGACTCAGGGCCTGAGCACTGTCCCTGGCTTCTTCCCGCTCAAAGCTAAGCACTCTGCCACTTGAGCCACAGCGCCGCTTCTGGCCGTTTTCTGTGTATGTGGTGCTGGGGAATCGAACCTAGGGCCTCGTGTATCCGAGGCAGGCACTCTTGCCACTAGGCTATATCCCCAGCCCCACCTATTTTTCTTGAGATGGAACATTTCATCATTCTGAGATCTTCTGCATCTCCATTGTTTTGATATCTAGTTTATGAGAAAATTCTTACCACAACCATACATTAAATAGATATTAATTAATAACTATTCTGAGTGGTTGCCCATGTGTCTATTTTGAATTTCTTCAGTTTTCATCATTTATAATTTTCCATAAATATCAAATGAAACTTTTCTACTATCTCTTCCTGTCTCTCGCTTCCTTTCCCCTCTACCTTCTTTTATTTTCTTTCCATTGCTGTTGCTTGAACTCAGTGTAAAATCACAGACAGGGAATATCATTGATTCTTGAAAATAGGTCCAAATATTAGAGACAGATCATCTCTGTGAAGAGAATTTTATTTTAGGGCCAATCATTAGAAGGGGGAAATTCCAAGAAGTACAATGTGACTTTATGTTTTAAATAAGGAAGCTATACTCCCAACCATGGCAATGCACTCCTGTTCAAGGCCCCTGCTCAAAGCTTTATTTCTCTTTAAGGCTCTCTTTTGTGTATTATAAAATAACTAATGGTCATGCTGACCTAGCTCAACACCATGTTTTGCATCTTTAGCTCAAGGCTAAGTTATGATTCTGTAAATCCTCTCGTGTGTACAAACATCACTTGTTTTTCCTATTTAAAAATCCTGCTAAAAACAAAGCCAGCACTGTGCTCTACTTTCTGGTTCATAGCATGTAGTTGTCGTGGCTTGCTGAGTTTGTAGTCATATTTACATGCATCGGGATAATGCACTCAGGGCTTAGATTCTTTCCCTGAGCATTTTTTCTCAAGGTGACCACGCTACCAATTTGAACTATACCTCTGTCTGGATTTTGGGTAGCAAATTGGTGCTGAGAGTCTCAGAGGTTTTTCTACCAAGACTGAAGTTTTCTACCAAGACCAGATGTTAAGATCTCATCCTTCTGAGTTACCAATATGATCCTCCTGACTAATGAGGATTACTGGCATAAGCTACCTAATTTCTCTAAAACACTGCAGTCTACACCATGATTTGTTGGTATCAGTTTTGTTTATTGCTTTCTTTGGAAAAAAAAGTGATTAATGGATGTGATGTAAAAGCAAATTTAGCATCAGATGCTCTTCTTTGATACCCTATGCTGTACCACTTAGTGATCCTTAGTGTGGAATTTTACAATCGTTAACTATTTAGAATTTATATAAGGAATAAACCTTACTTGCAGATCATCATAGAAATAACCAGTAATTGTCAGGTGTAAAGCTGCATATCAGAAATTGCAACATCTTTATAGTTAAGGCAGGAAGATTTAAAGTTCCACACCAACCAGCCTTTGCTACATTGAGATGCTTTCTTAAATTCATTTTTAAAATGACAAAAATAGATTAACCTCAACCAGGAATGTTTGACTTGCAATGTTGCAGACCCTGGGGTGCCCAGCTGGCAAGGCATGAGCAAAGACTCCACCAACATTGACTCCACAGAGCTGCAAGTACTTGCCATTTTGTTTTGTGGAAGTTTTCCTTTCAGCTTCTGGGCCTGGGGGCTTATCTGGGGGAGTAGAGTGGATGAAGATTATTTGAAATAGAATGAGGAAGAGTGCAAGCAGTCTGCACATTTTGGTGCAGTGGGTCCTAGGACAACATTATGTAAGCATGTGACAGATACGGTAGGTGTGTATTGTTAAAACTTCTGCTGGAATAAAGAGAATTGTGTCACCAGTCTTCTCTCTCATCATCAATACCCTTGCCCCTTGGAATACTTGTTCATGCTATGGCTGGCCCTCGGCATTGCAGGAAAATTTGGAAAAAAAATTTGTTTTCTTGTTCTGCAATTTTTGCATTTTGCCTGTTCTTCTGTTAATATGCCTATGTATGATTATGATTACTATTTTATGTTGTATATATGATTATTATACGCTTATATGCCCGTGCATGGTCATTGTATGCCTGTGTATGATTGCTATAACTAAAGTATACCAATTATAATTTAACATTCAATGTGATAATCTTCATTTTACAAATTTTTATATTCTGTAATATTCTTCTTCCTAATAGTAATAACATGACCTACATATTGAGCAGTAGGTGAATTGAAATTAAACATTATTGGATTAATTAATTAAATGCCATGTATTATTAAAACATATAATATCATCCACATATAAGTGCAATTGATTATCATCAGAACAGAATATTTCATAATCTAATGATATATACTCAAATTTCTGTAGGTGTTTTAAGTTATTAGTATTAACTGCAAAACTATGATATTTCCTTGCACATTTTTGGTAGCAATTGGCATCCATAGGAGACACTGAAATGTCCACATTTTCTTATTTCTAAATAATATACAAATAGTATAACATGTTGAACTTAACAGCAAAATTCTTACTTTTTTTCTTATTTCCCCATGTTACAGACCTTTTGAGTCTTTGTGTCTTTTCAGGTTGATCTGTTGGTGAACTATCAGCAGATCTTCTCAGGATTAGTTATGCTATTTTGTGTTATATATGTTCTATAATATTTCCCTTTCCTCTCCTGCACTTTTGTTCTTATCATTCACAACTCTTGCAGGATGGCCACTGCTTAGCAGTCTGTTAAGAATATTGGGATGGTTTGGGGAAGAGTTGAACTCAACATCTGATATTTCACCTATGTACAGTGTTCCTAATTTTTTTAAGAATGATAGACTATTTCATAGTGTAAAATAGACAAAAGAATTAACAATATTTAAGCATTTTGCTTTTGCTTTCTCTGAGGCCAGGGAGATCTATATGGCAAAGACTGATAGTAGTATGTGTATATGTGTGTATGTATTTTGCTTGTCCTGGGTTTTAAACACAGAGTCTGATAATTATTCCTGAGCATTCATGCTCAAGTTAGCAGTCAACCACGTGGGCCACAGCTCCCTCTTGGGTTTTTGGATAGTTATTTGGCAATAAGTGTATCATGGACTCTCCCATCAGAGTAGGCTTTTAACTTTGATCCTCAGGTGGTCTATTAGCCGAGTACCTAGGATTACAGGTGTGAGCCACCAGAATCTGGCTCATAGGGCTTATTTGAAAGGAAACACTTTGATATTTTAAAGATAAGCATGGAAGTCCAGTTGATTTTCAGAATTAATAGATAACTAAAATTCAGTAAAAGGAGTATCTTCTGAGAAAAGCATGTGTCCTCTGATATTATCATTTTAAAGCAATTTGTTTTGATTGTGTTTGCAATATTAAAACCAGCATTGTATAAGCCTCTTGTTTCTTCCCTCAATATGTACAGGCAGGGTATCACTAGAAAATATACTAGAAAATAGATTAAAACATTGGATAGGTTTATAAATTGCATCATAAGTTTCTTCAGTTCTGTTTAGGAAACAACATCTGATTCACACATGTATGTCAATACTTAGAAATAATCGTATATCTGAACTGTTTTACTTTATTTAGATTGCTATACTATAACAGAATGGGCAGTATTTATTGTAGTGTAGGAGACTATTATCAGTGGTGACACAGGTGAAGACTTGCTTTCTGAATAATAGTTGAGTGATGGCATATTGAGAGTGACCAAAGTGTTTTCATGACCTTTTTTGGGGTAAGGGCATAAATCTGATTCATGAGGATTCTCCAAACTTAATCTCTTCCCAAAGTACACGTGACTTAGTTCTTAATTTATTAGTTTGTTTACTTCAGTTTTATTTTTAGGGCCCGTTCTGGGACTTGAAACTCAGGGCTTTGCTGAAAGGTAGTACTCTGCCACTACAGTTACCTGATCTGCATAGAGTGTTGTGCTGGTAAATTGGAGATAACAGTTTTATGGTCTTCCATACCCAGGTTGTCTTTCAATTGCAGTCCTTTTAAGTAGCTATCATTACAGTCATGAGTCCCTGCCAATAGGCAACTGTAAGGACATTTCTAGGACTTTTCTAGGATTTTAGGCTGGCAAGGATGTGGAATAAAGATATCATGTATCAATGAGGCTTCACATATGACTGTTATCACAGCAGGTATATTATGATAGAGTGTTCTTTTAAATTTTTTGCTTTAATGTCTTTTCTTTTTGGTGGTGAGAATTGAACCCAGGTATTGTGCATGATAGGTAGGTTATGTGTACTCAATGAGCTATGCTCTCCTTCTAGTCTATTACTTCTTTGTTAAAGTAGTTAGGTATTTTGGAAAGATGTCTCTCTGTAGCACTGGATAGTTTGGAAATTGCATTGTGGCCCAGTATGGAGTTGAACTTGTGATCCTATTGCCCTTTCTGTGGCACCAGACTCATAACCTTTGTCCTATAATTGTTTTGAAAGTACTTTTCCCAGAATGGGCAAATAGTTTATGTAGTTTGAAGAGAGATATATCTCTAACCTTTCTCTTTAGTACTTGTAATAATGCACAATAAATTGTCTTTTACAGGTTTGGATAAATACCTCAGACATTATATTGGTTGATCTGCATAAGAGACTATTTTGCAAACCTTTATGCCAACAAATTCGAGAACTTGGAAAAAATGGATGATTTCCTAGAAAAAATTCATATCCCCAAACTTAACCATGACGATTTAAACCTTCTAAACAGACCCATATCCAGTATTGAAATAGAAACAGCAATAAATGATCTCCCATCCAAGAAAAGCCTAGGTCCAGACGGATTCACTACAGAATTCTACAAAGCCTTCAAAACAGAACTCACGCCAATATTTCTCAAACTCTTCAATGAAATTGAAAGAGAACATTCACTACCAGACTCATTCTATGAAGCCAGTATAAGCCTCATTCCAAAACCAGGCAGGGACTCATCACAGAAAGAGGACTATAGACCGATTTCCCTGATGAACTTTGACGCGAAAATTCTCAACGTCCATCTGTATCTGTAGCTTCTATTATTGATGATGTTCTTGTATCACCTTCCTGTGGTTGTACCTACACTATCTCTGTAATCTCATCTGAGTATATTGGAAACCATGTATACTGGTATTAGAAGTCGGAATTTCAAAGGGAATACCAAAATTGAGAGACACAGGGTAAAAAAAAGACAACTACAAAAGCAATACTTGCAAAACTGTTTGGTGTAAGTGAACTGAACACCTCAGGGGGAAAGGGAAAGAGGGAGGAGGGAGTGGGGTATGAGGGACAAGGTAACAAACATTACAAGAAATGTATCCAATGCCTTATGTATGAAACAGTTTGATAATAAAAATTTGAAAAACAAAAACAAAAACAAAAAAAGAATCAAGGAATTGACCAATTGCAATTACATCTTAGACCAGCCAAATACTTCTTTATATTCATGTTTTTGGTTGCTACTATCAGACATGAGCTTGCAGTTCCTCATTCTCCACTGTGGGGTTTCACTGACCTTCCCACTGTCAGGTCAATGATGAAGCTGGCCCTATAAAATGGCATTGGCAGTAAATGAGGACTGAGGATGCCACTTTGGTTTTTGGTTGTGAAGTACCTTTCCATGCCCATGTTCATCAGTGTCAGTGGTAAACCTTGTCAATAATGGCCCTGCACCACACTCATTCTGGGGACACCAGAGCTACAGGAACATCGCCTTCATCTGGATTCAGAGGGCCAACCATGGGAAGGTCTCTCCTCCACCTCAGTGAGAAAGAACTAGATATCCTTTTCATGTAGCTACTTTTTCTTTCTTTTTTTTTTTCAATATTAGGCCATATGATTTATTCAGTAGTTTTTATGTTCCCAAATTACAATTTGTCTATTCGTAAATCTACAAAAGTTACCATTAGAATTGTCTGTGCTTATAAAATACCAAGTTTTGTTTTTAAACTGTTATATATACTCATGAACACCGGTCTGCGACGAGTTACATAGAATCATAGGCACTTCAAAGGCTTAAAAAGATGTTTACAACTTAAATGTATTTTTAAGAACAAAAACTGATTCTTTCAACTCCTCCCATATCTTCAAATTGCAAGAAATTAACAAATACAGTGGCCAAAGGAATCTGCAGCAACTGCTCAAATACTGTTTGCATCTTTGGGTTTGCTAAAGCTTATCAGTAATTCACACATCAGGTCTTCCCAAAAGGAGATCTGATCAGATAGACAGGACTAAAATAGTCTTGTAGTCATAATCCGATTTTACACATTAATTTGTGGTTTCAAATCTGCCCGAAGCTACAGGTAATGAAACATAAAAGCAGGTGTAAAATGGATAGTTCTGACACTTAAAAATTTACATAAAGCAGAGGTTAAAGTTTACATATTTGAAAAATCACATATACACTAAATTACCATTATCTGAATCATCCGAAGAAGACAAATTACACCATGACAACTACAAAAGGGCTTGGGTTTTGTTTCTGAAAGGGCTAAGAAAAGAAGGCAGAGAATAAAGGACCAGAGATAAATTAACAAAGTCAGACTTAGTAAGGTCAATCAGAGACATGCTGACAAATGAAAACAGCTTTTGTCTTCCAACCAATGGACAAAAATCAAAACAAAACAAAAATAAACTAAAGAAATAAAGCTGTTGTCAAGGTACATGTCTTTATCCGATGTCAGCTCTGCTCTCGACTCGGCCGACACCAAGGCCACCAAGCCCAAGGTGAGGAGGATCCACGCACGCTGCATATTCCCGGGGACCAGCTGCTCGCCGCCGCTGCGGGCGAAGAGGGCGAAGGGAAGATTCAGTCCTGCGCTCGGCGCCGTCCGCCTCGGGGAAAACGGGGAGCCGTAGCCGCCGCAGCAACCGCGGCTCCGGGGCTCGGGGCTCCGGCTTCGGGCGTGTGAGGGGCGCTCGCTTTCTCCTCCGCCGCCGGCTCTCGCCGCCCGCGCAGCGCCCCGGGAACGCGGCACCTCGGTGTGGGTTTGTGTTTGTCTTTTTTTTCACTTGTTGGTTTTCTGCGCTTCCCGACGCGGAGTTGGAGCGGTGGAGAGGCTGCTCCCCGGAGCAATCTTCTCGATCGGCGGGATCTTTACACCTCCGCGGACTCCCTCCCCGGGGTGGGGATTCCGTTCAGGGATTTAAAAAAAAAAAAATCGTTGGCTGGAAATGGAGCTGCGGCTTGAAGTTTGCGGGCCGAGCGGCGGAGGCGCGCGACGTGCGGGGCCGGAGCTCCCGGAGTATCTGGAGAGCTGCGCCTGGGAGCCCGGCTAGTCCATGTAGCTACTTTTTCTAAAAGGCAATCATCAGAAAAATGAACCTACAAACAAGAGCTTCAGGCAGTCTGAGTTGACCATATTCGTTGGGGTTGCAGGTATTTAAAGAAAGGAGGCATCACTAAGCTATTTATCAACCTGCAAACCTTTTCAATGCTCTCATAAAGTTTAACAATTTAAATATCCATGCTGTATCTTGGTATTCAATAAATATAGTTGTATATATTCTGCCATAAATTACAATTCTCAATGTTATCTTGAACCAAGATGGTATTTCCATATCATACCTATTTAAAAGCAAAATAAGAGCTCATATTCCTGAACACAAAACCAGGAACTCCCCACTCCATTCAAAAGACAGCAGTATAATCTAGATTACATCTCAACATCTGTTAAATGAATGGGTTTTTAAATAAAAATGTGAGGGAAAATCCACTTTTTACCCCTTATGTACCACTGGAAAAAAGCATAATCCTCTAAATGTTTTTAAAAATTCCCTTAGTGTTATTTCTTCTAGACATCTGAGTGAAGAAAAAATGATTAAGGAACTATCATTCATCTCTGCCCTCTTCCTTCAGCCCAAATCCGTCATCTGCCAATGTGTGACCTATGGAGCTATGGAGCAGCGTGTCAACATCTCTTCAAAGATGGCCCCTTCAGGTTGGAAACTCATAGGTTGGCTTCCTGAAGGTCACATCCAGACAGATCACACTTCTAAATCAGTTCCTGCGAGTGTTAACAGCTGCTCTTAGGTTGCAGTTCTGCAACTTTGCGTTTTTCAAGGTGCCAACTCTGTGGTTATTCCTGTCCTCTGACTTCTTTCTATATCCACACCTTTCAGATTAGCACCTTCCAAGTAAGCTTTATGAACAGAGGGATCTTCAAAATTTCATAGCTTCAAGGACGCCCCTTCTACACTGAAATGGAGCATCTTGACTCCCCTGGACATTTGTGCAACCAAGCACTGATCCTGAAAGATCAGCTCCTTCAAGATTTGCACAGCACAGATTTGCATGAGCAAGGTGTCAGCGGTTTAAATGGACATTTTGATATTAATGTATTGGAGAACCAAAGGAGGAAGATCGGCATCACTGAAATTTAACCCCTGGCAACACAATTCTGATTTGTTCAGCATGGCTACTAGCAATCAAACAAATTCCTTTCGAGATAATTGGTGAATGGTACTCTAGTGGTTTTGAGTTCTTTATTGCCACTTCGAGGTGCCCGATCAATGAGTCAATGCCAAAAATCGTGACTCCTTCTGAAACACCTAATAAGTTAATGCCATCATTTACAATGAGCTGTCCATGATGCAAGTAGTTCAAAATGGGTTCAAAGTACTGAGGATTTGGATCAATTAAGAAAGCTCCTCTGTGATCCTGCTTATTCCCCCAGACAGCTACATCTGTCCTTAAACATGTGGGCCAGCATACTTACTGTCAGTTTAAAGTACCTCCCTCTGACATTTAAGGTTAGCCAATCTGTGTTAGACCCAAACAGTCCTTCAGTGATTTAGAATCTGTCTGAGGATCCATAAATGGCTCTCACACACAAACAAGACATTATCATCCCTGATCAAAGCAATGTCCTCCTTTCCTCCTTTCCTGTTGAACACACTGGTGGCTTTTGTGCCAGGTTTACTGCTAGCCACAGAAATAAAATTGGATAACGTTCCATACAGAGCCCCTACATTCCCGTTCTTGGAGCTGCTATTAAGTAACAGGATCTCTCACATCATCGCGTGGCCCGCTGGTCCAGAGGGAGCTGCCACCCGCCTCACTGGCCCTCTGCCCACCTTCTTCTCCTTCTGCCCATCCCCTCTACCCACGGGGACTCCACACCTTCCTGTTCCTGGCTGACCTACTCGAAGGCACTCACACTCCACGTCCCACACCCCACGCCCTCCAAGTCCCAATTATAACTGTGGGGTCTAGCTGTTTAATGCCTAACATATGAGGGGAGGCGGCCTCCTGATTTCCAAGTTAAGTATTCCTGAGTTCCGGAAAACTTAAGTAACATCTAATCTGTCTGTTTTGTAGAAGAGACTGCATGTGTTATTCAGATATAGGGATGGAAATGTAGGCAACAAAACTTATGAAGTACATCACCTATAATTAAAAACATTACCTATAATTGCCATCACCTATACCTTGAGCCTTGACCTAAAGCATTTAGTTTGGAAATGCATTAATTCTTTATTATTATTACTATTATACCCATCATGTTTCTGTGGAAATTATTTCCTGCCCTTATGTAAGAAAATCAATTGATCATCACAGAGTTCATGCTAGAGATTTCATCTTACCACTTCCATATCAACAAACACAAAATGCCATTGCATTTTAAACGTCTTTTTTAAAAATAGTCATAATTAAAACTTTCCATTGGACAAATGTGAGGATTATGTCAAGTTCAATCACTGAGCATGTTTTGGAAATCATACCATTGTAATGTTTTTAGTCATATTGTCGGGTTCTCAGCCCCCAGCACTCTCTCAGCCTGTGGGAGAGACAGGAAAGCTCACCCTGATGGCAGGCCAAGAAAGGAGAAGGGTCAACGGACCGCCCACAGCCAGCCACCCCCTCACCGGAGGACAATCAGACAGAGTCCAGGAGAATGTCTGTGCACTTCTTGCTTTATTGAAAGAGCTCTGCTCTTAAAATAGGTCAGAGAGGTTACTTGCACCTATCTGGGGACTGTGAAGGGCGGCCTGAGCTGTCCATCAAGGGTGGAGGGTTGAGGGACCAATCCTAAGAGGTGGCCTAATTCTACGTCACAGCCCACAGGACCACCTCCAGGTTCATCACCAGGCGCTATCTTTGTCACACATGGTCCCAAGGCTGGGAGGTGGGGCCAGCTAGCACCGCCTTTCCAGGTTCTTCCATAATAGCCACACGTGGCCCCAGGGCCGAAGAGAGGTGGGGCCAGCTAGTTAATTGCCTCTTAAGAATGCAAGGCATCTGGGTGGGCCTGCCCCACATCTTTCCCTTTGGTTTTTATTAGCAGGTGGCTGCCCTACTTGAGAGTGTGCCTGTTTTAGGTTGCCCCCCTCTGGAGATCTTACCTGTCATTGACTACCACTGTAGCTCTTCAGGCAAACCTACCTGCAGAGCTTGCCAGCCCAGTGGAAGAACTCAGGGGGTGGGGGAGGAATTGACACTCAAGAGGAGGCCCTGTTATTTTTGCCTCATGCTGTACACCCTGGTAGGCTGCACATTCTGGTAGGGTCCATGGCCAGCCTCATGGGGTTCCCAATTGTCTAAAAGCAGCATATTGCTGTCAGACCACCATTAACTGAACAGCTTTGGCTCATTGCTTAAGAAATAGGGGAAGCCAATTAACCACACAAAGGTCAAGTGAAAACACAGAGGCAAATGTTAACACAAGGATCATCAGGGATCTCTCCCACAAGGGGGAGAAGGTGAGGGAGCCACCCATTTAGCTCAATCTAGGGAAAATTGAGTTCAGTCCATTTCAGTGTCACTCAGGATAACACAGGTAGAGTCCCCATCTCTGGCAGTGAGGTAGAAGCAGGCAAAGTCCCCCTTCTCTGGTGGTGAGGTAGAAGCAGGTCCAGGCCCTGGCGATTATGGAGGTCCAAGGCAGCCAAGGTGCTAGCAACTTAATGCATGTCATTAGTAAACAGTTTATCATAAACATGAAGCAAGGTGCCAAAACCCTCAATGCCTATCCCCTCCCCCCCACACGGGAACCCCTAAGCTCAGCAACCGGGGAAAGGCAAAATGGAAACAGTGCAAACTCCATTCCAGTTCTTTGGCAAAGCTATAGGCGGTATCACCACAGTGAAACATTGCACCATAAAAGGCATCAAGGTAGCGTTCAACAAGGCAGTAGGGCCGGGTAACTGAAAGGAAGGGAGGCTAGCTGCCTCCATTGTTACCTACAATTGCTGATACACACAAGCAGGTTTCCTGTATTTCCAGGAAGGAGCTGGAAGAAATCCACCACAGTCTTTTTCATTCCTAGAGAGAACAAACAAGGAAGCATACCTCAAGAGTGAGTGCTCTTGGGTAGTTATTCTGGTGAACAGTATTTTAGGTCTATAGCAGGTATCCAAATTAGGCTCGTTTCCCCAATCAGGAAAAGGTATCCAAAGCCCCTTCCCATGCTAATAAATGGGTCAGACCTCGCCATGATCCAGTAAGCGGGTCCTTCCATCGGACTTCCACCTTTAAATAAGTGTCTGATTTGACCTATGCTTCTGAAAAGCCATCAGAGGTTGGTCTTTGGAGAAATTTAAAATATTTAATGTAAGCATGGCTGTCCTTAACTGGTCATGGGGGCTGCTTCCCCTTTTTGTTTCAATAATTGGTCCTTTAGGTTCTTACTATGCCTCTCGATTATGGCTTGACCCCTTGGATTGTACAGTATTCCAGTGGTGTGTTTAATGTTCCATATTTAAAAAAATGTTTGCAATGGTTAGCTTATAAAGCAAGGCCCATTGTCTGTCTTTACCTGTAGGGGTAGTCCCAGGATGGCAAAACATTGTAGGAAATGGCTTTCAGCATGCCAGGGCCCTTTCACCTGAATGGGCAGTTGCCCAACAAGCATGTGAGTGGGTGTCTATGGACATAAATATATATTTTAATTTTCCAAAGGGAGCATAGTGGGTTACATCAGTTTGTCAGATAACATTAGGCTTAAGGCCTCTGGGGTTAACTCCAGGAGATTGCAGAGGCAGGATCTCCAGAAATGGCATAGATGATTTGCATGTCCTTATGATCATTTTAAAGTCCTTTATAGGACCCAGGGGGAATCTTTGATGTAACCCTCTCCAATTTAAATGCATAAGCTCATGGAGTCCTTGAGCCATTTGAAAATTTTGAGGCTGTGCAGTGGCTATGGCTATCATATCCCATTGGTAGCCAACTGATCAGTCATTTGGTTCCCTCATGCCAAATTTCAAGGCAGCTGCTGTTGTCCTCTAAGTTGCTGTAAAAAGACTGGCTCAGCTCGTTCCTTTAGTAAAGACCAGACTTAGATCATTAGGGGGGTAATTATATTTTTATCTAGTTTAATGTATGAGGACCACTAGGGTTGGTAACAAATTAACTACATACAAACTGTCAGAAAACAGGTTCATCGGCTGCTGGACATGTGTTAGTGGTCAGGGTAACTGAGTAGAGCTCCTTAAACTGTGCAGAACCTGTAACTGGCAGGGAAGAAGATGGAGTATATCACCGTGGCAGATCTCGCTTTTCCTCTGTCAGTAAAAACATTTACAGCTTTAATAAGAGTTTTGGTAGAGAAACGTATGGGGGGGAAGTCCACTGTAACCTTGAAAATGAAGTTACCCATCTTGAAGTGCCATAATGGCAGCCCAACTTCTCCATGAAACCCTCTAAGGCACTAGACACCCAGTTATGGTTTCTTTTAACCCACTCAAAATCTGACAGCCGGTAGCGAATAACTAGCACATCAGGATCCTGCCCATAATGTCTCAGGGAAGTATCCCTGCCCTTAATTACCAGGTTAGCTAGCTGTTATAGCTGGGAATAAACCCTGGGAGCCCCTCCTACTGATGCATGCACCCATTGGAGAGGCTCGCCCTCCTGATTAAGGGTGGCGGGGGAAGAAAGCTCTGAGCTGGGAAGGATCCATAGACAAAGGGGGCATTTGGGCCTATAATGAGCCAATTGTGCCATGTTTAAGGCCATCTGAATTTTTTGAAATATTACTTGATGTGATGGAGTTATTCTAATAACATCAGTGGGGGCTTTATCCTTTAAAGAGTCAAAAAGCATAAACAGATCCTCTGTAGGCAGGTGAAACCAAGGCCTTAACCAGTTAATCTCACCTAACAGTTTTCTAGCTCCACCAAGGTATAGGTGCCATCAAATCAAATAATATCGTATTATTTAACCTTACCAGCAGATGTTAGAGAGCATAAATGAATAACAATCCAGAGGTCAAAGGGTCAGGACAATGTTCAGCTTCTTCTATCCCGAATCAGCTAGTTAGTCATGTGTGATGGAGGCAGGCAGGAGAGATGATGGGTTGAACACCTCCTGCTGGGTTGCCTGCAAATTTCTACAGACTGGTTAAAGATATTAGTTTGGGAGCAGACTGTGGAGGCAGCTTCCTGTAGCCACATAACGCCACAGTCCACGCAGCTCACATACATGTCGACCTGGATCCTATAAAGCAAAATATTAATGCTGGGTCAGGAAAATCTAGGTCAGTAGCCACATTTGCATACTTGTTCCGAAATGACTCTGGTCCCTTGATCCTATAGAGTTTATGAGAGCACAGGAGAGAAAAATGGAGAAGTAAAATCTTAGTCTATACCAAAGAACTGTCAGGATCAAATGTACTTGACTTTTAGCATAGATAGACATAAAAAATAACACACTGATTTTATATCATTATACTTATACCACATGCTGCATATTTGAACCTTTTGGAGTTTTTCTTAGACACCTTTGCTTACACCCAAACATGATCAGTTTGGGTTTTTCCTGTTTTTTTTTTTTTTCTTTCGGCTTGGAGTCTGGTGATAAGTCAAGGATTGCCTCCAGGTTGTTTACTGTGTTCCAAAATGACTCTGGTCTCTTGATCCTATAGAGTTTATGAGAGCACAGAAGAAAAAAACGGAGAAGTAAAAATCTTAGTCTATACCAAGGAATTGTCAGAATCAGATTGTTATGCCAAGTCGCCAGAACACCACCAAGAAGGCCACAGAGACTCAGACGTTCCGAAATGCAAAAGCAAGGCTTTATTCAGGCGAGCTGCAACTCGGGCCTCATCCTACCCACCGACAACAGCGGAGGTTAGGAGGAAGCCCCAAGCTGTGATTGCACAGGGCTTATAACGGCAAAAAACTAAGTTACAGCCATCAGGTGTTCAAGCAAGACAAAAAAAAACAACAAAGACAGCAATCAGGTGTTCAAGCAAGACAAAGGTACAGGTGTTCAAGCAAGCAAGATTAGGACACAGGTATAAATCTGATTGGCTTGGGGCTCGAGGCATTTTGGGGGCAGTTAGAGTTCTTGACCGCTGGCCCTAATAAGCTTGTCCTGGGTTTGCTCACAGGGCCTGCTTATCTCAGGTTCGCGTGGTAAAGTGGAGCCTGACTTCAAAATGGCATAACAAATACATTGATTTTTATATCATTATACTTATACCACATGCTGCATACTTGAACTTTTGGAATTTTTTTTGGACACATTTTCTTATACCCAAACATGATCAGTTTGGGTTTAAAACCTGTTTTTTTTTTCTTTCAGCTTGGAGTCTGGAGATAAAAGTGAGGATTGCCTCCAGGCTGTGTACTGTGACCCCACCCACAGGCTGTAATTTAATATGGTAGTAGTTAAAATAGTAGGTTATAGTTAAAATAGTATCTAAAAAGGCAAGTAATTTTTTAAACCATGATGCTAGATTTAACATGTTTTGCCAACAGACAATGCAGACTGTTGTGCACAAGCTTTGGAGTGTGCTTAGAAAACCCCCCCTCCTTTTGTTTTTGGAATTGGCCATGTAAGTGTCCTGGAATTCCAGTGGCAAAATGATATTATTTTGCCCATATTTTATAACCACATGGTCAGTTAGAAAACAAAATCTTTCTCAGCAAACAAAAATTTAAGCAAAAGGTGGGAGACAGGGTTACCAGGAGCTGGAGTCTCCACACTCCTGCCTAGCCTCCAGGAATTTGGCACGCCCATTACCTGGAGCATGGGTGGGAGGCGCTTGCTAAAACTCATTCTATTTTCCTCCGAAAACTTAGGATTTAGCCAACAATAATCAGAATTTAACTGAATCTCCAAACTTAGCAAACATTAATAACAAGGACAGAAAACTTTTATTTCTTTTAAAGCAGATGTTAAGCAAATAAGCCCTTCTGCTCCTGGGCAGCCAGGGGGCTGTCTCCCCTCCATCCAAGACATTCCTTAGACATGCTTCCCAGGCCTCAGAAGCAGGAAGAGTGAGAGTCTTAAAGGGGCCTTTACTGTCCCCGGTGTTGGGGAGGCCTGGAGAGAAACAGGCCTTGAGGGGGGATGAGGTCGGGTAGACCCCAAGAGGTCAATACTCTCCCAGGGTCCGTGCAAAATGGTGGGGAGCCTCCAGTGGAGGAGGGTTGACGAGGCGGCGAAGGCCGCCCCCCACCTCGCTCATCCACCATGGGTCCCCGGGGCCGAGGTGCATGGCTCAGAACCCGGGGTCTGCCGAGCCAGCCGGCAGTGAAGAGGGAATCTTGATTGAGGGTGTGAGGATTAAAGAAAAATATAGATAAGAGAAAAAGGAAGACAAGAGGCAAAAGATGGGGTTCAGGAGGTCTGCATCTCGAGATTGTAACTCAAGACTGCAGCCAAGTTTATTCCCAACTTCCAGTTTATATGCAGTTTAGGAATCAGGGAATAGCATAGGGTTGCTAACATTCAAGAACAAAACAAAACAGGCTTTGAAGTTCACAACATCTGATTACAGTAAATACAGGATGAGGTTGATTAACATAGGAATATACTCCAGCGGACATAGCAAAGCCGACATAGCAAAGAACATAGAAAAGCAATTCCAGATAGTGGCTGTGAACAAATGCTATCGAACAAATGTCATTGCACCTAGCATATCCTGGTAATAACAACAGCGCCAGAGGTCAGAATGAATTTAGCTGCAAGTTTGGCTCCTGACACCGGGGTATCAGGCCAAGGCTCCTCTATGGGCTCATCAGAGTGAGGCATTGAGCCCCTCTCTGAAGTGCCAGACACGTGAACCCCATTTTAGAATTAAACCCTGAGCCAATCAGATTTGTACCTGTGTCCTAATCTTGCTTGCACACCTGATTGTTGTAACCTTGTTCTTTGCCTTTATAAGCCCTGTGTAATCACAGCTCGGGGCTTCCTCCTAACCTCCACTGTGTCGGTGGGTAGGACGAGGCCCTAGTTGCAGCTCGCTTAAATAAAGCCTTGCCTTGCTTTTGCATTTCGGAAATGTCTGAGTCTCGGTGGTCTTTTTGATGGTGGTCTTGCAACTTGGCACAACACTCTCCTCCTGGGAAGATGGAAGGGCTGTCTCTCTCCCATCCAAGACATTCCTGCCCAGATCCTTCCCAGGCCCAGATGCTTCCCCTTAGGGGGCCTGTGGAAAAGCTCCTCTCCCAAGTTGAATTCCCTCCTTTCCACTTCCTGCTCTATGCAATCCTAAGTAGCCCAGTTAAAGAGATTGGCATCCACCAGCCAATGGGCGGTGCGTATCAAGGCCTCCCAGATCCTTGCGGCCTGGGAGTCTGAAATGTCTAGTCCTATATTTTGGAGCATGCATCTCAGCACCCTGAGTGCCAGATCACCACGCTGACTTTGAGATTGCCCCATCCTTTCCGGGGATACCCTTACCTCTCGGAACTCACTTGATTTGGCTCACTGATTGCTTCACTATGCTTTCCCGTGCCCCGTGTTGGGTGCCAAATGTCATGGTCCTTCGCCCCCCCAGTGCTCTCCTGGCCAGCGGGAGAGGTGGGGAAGCGCGTCCTGACCAAGGCAGGCCAATAAAAGGTGAAGGGTCGACGAACCACCCACACCCAGCCCTCCCTTGCTGGAGGACAATCACACAGCCCGGGAGAGGGTCTCACACAATCTCACTTTATTTGGGAGGAGCTTCAGCCTTTAAAGCGGCAGGAAGGGGAGGAGTGTAGGCGGACCTAGCTAGGGACTGAGGGGAGGCCTGAGCTGTCCGGCAAGGGTGGAGGGCCGAGGGAAATGTATCCTCTCTGTATATCAGTTTGACAATAAAATTTTAAAAAATACCTTGCTGGTGTCAAACCCTGATTCATTCAACCATTAGACTTGTAGGAAGATTGCATACTCTAACTTCTAACTTACAGTTCAAATATTAGTTTTATTTTATAGGAAGACATTTTTTATTGTGTCTGCATAGTTATTGTATATCTATACCTTGTTGATATCATACATTAGCTGTGTCCCACAGCAGCCCAATTCTGCCTCATGCAAAGACTTAATTTGCAGGAAGTTTGCTTCCTCAAAATTTCCAGTGTATTTTGTAAAGTATTGCTACTTATTTTATGACAATGTGTTCCTAGTATATTCATAATTATATAGGAAAACTTTGTTGGGAACCCCACCCTTATCAATGCCATCCAATTTCAGCCTGTTTTACCTTTCTCTACTTGACTCACCATTCTCAAGTACTCTTTTACTGTGTGTTTGGAAGAACTTTCTCTTTTCCTTTCTAGGGATCTATACTGCTTAAGTGTTCACTTGAATTTACTGTATTTTATTTAATACACTTGTGTTGTTTTTCATAGTACCCATTATTTTTACTTATAAGTTGATGACCTATTCTAACTTCCCTGTGTAAAGGAAAATGTGTATCCTTTATCTGGGCCCCACTTGCTTCACTTCACATAATTTTTAAGATCGTGTATTCTCTGTGAGTTGAGCAGTGTAAGCTGGTTTAGGACACTTCAATGCCTACAGTTGCCTCCCTAAAAGAGGCTATGTCATTGTGTGCCTGGAACCAATTGTGTGTGTATGCATGGTGTAGCTTGTGGGCATGTAGGCACAGGGGGAAGCTGTTGCTCAAAGGTCTCCTGGAGAGCATGTAGTTGTTAGCACATGTGGGTGTCCTTGTACCCAAGTAAGTCCCGTGTGTGTAAATCCCTGTGTGTGGTAGCTTTGTGTTTGCTGCTGCACATAGGCCTCCTTGTTCTCCTGCCATGGTTTATGGGCCCCTGGTTTCACACAACATGCTAGACCACATATCAACTACAGCACCCTAGCTTCTAACTGTGCATGTGCTAGATAAAAGCCATTTTTGGACTGTGTCAGAGATTCTTGGTGCATATATGCCTGCTGGTACTCCTTGGCCATTGGTTCATATTAGCCAGCTGATATTCACCAGCCTCCAACTGCATATATCCCTACGGTCAAGTGCTAGAGGGCACCCAGGTGCACATGTTAGAGCTTGAGGTACTATTGGTGACCATTCTAGTGAACATTCCCCTACTGGGTGTACATGGTACAACTTGTGTGCCTTCGGGTGTGTCTTGGCTTTCTAGGTTGTGTATCCTTTTTGGTACATGTATGCATGCATGTGTTGGTACTTATGGGCCTCCTAGTGCATGCAGGCATGCTGGTGAGTGTGGACATCCTGGTGTATGCCAGCATGACCATGTAAATATGCATGCTGGCAGGATTTCTTTTCTGGTGCAAATAGGTTGCCATCTGATTTCTTTCTTTCTTTCTTTTTTTTTTTTTTTTTTTTTTGGCCAGTCCTGGGCCTTGGACTCAGGGCCTGAGCACTGTCCCTGGCTTCTTCCCACTCAAGGCTAGCACTCTGCCACTTGAGCCACAGCGCCGCTTCTGGCCGTTTTCTGTGTATGTGGTGCTGGGGAATCGAACCTAGGGCCTCGTGTATCCGAGGCAGGCACTCTTGCCACTAGGCTATATCCCCAGCCCTGATTTATTTCTTGTATCTTTTTACTCTGTGTGTATGTATTTGTTGTTGCAGCCTTGTTTATTTTTTGCGCAGAAGTTTTGAATTCAAGCTGCCCCCATGCTGTTCCACTTGTCTACAGAAAAGTGTCTTGGCCTTCCCAGCACTGCAGGGTCTCACACATCCCACAACTCAAGAGAATTGGCCTACAATCCATGGGCTTCCTTTCTAGGTGTGCTTGTGTCATTGTGAGCATGGACCTGCTGGAGCACCTAGATATGCTGGTGCACATGGACATGCATACTTGTTGGCAGATTGGTGTATATGCACTTCAAGGTGTACGTGACCTGATTGGTGCACATGAGCCTGTTGGCACTCATGGAGCCCATCTGCCTGCTCAGGCTCATGGGCCTCTTGAATTCTGTGAACCTGCTGATGTATAGTGTCTGTCTGTACCTGTGCATCTGCTGGGAAACATGGAAATCCTGTTGTACAAGTACCAAGTAAAAAGCACGTGTCCACTAGGATGTGTGAGCCCTCCGCCTTGCATGTTCCTGCTGATTCCTCTTGGAATGCTTATATGGATGATCTACATGGCATAGGACCCTTGGTGCATGTGCCCCTACTGGTGTGTATCCTGTTTAACCTAGTCTTTCTTGTATGTATTTGTGGTCCACTGCATGTTGTTTGCCTGGTGGTACACATGCTTGTCTGATGGTGAACATGTGCCTAGTGTGCATACACTTACTCATGCACTAATGGTGAACCTGCTAGTGCATGGCTTGGTATGAATGTGGTTTCTGTGGATAGTGGGCATCTGTCTTTATATTTTAGTTATATTTATTCCTTTCATTTATATTTATCTTATTTACGGCCGCAGGCCAGCTTGTCTTTTTTGCTTAGGATTGAGGCACTAATAGTCACATTCAACCCCACATTTTTATATGTGTCTGGAGAGTGGAGGCCAGAAGCCCAAAGCACCAATGGGCAGAGTCCAACGAATTTTGCATAGCACTCTCCTTCCAGTCAGGGATAATTTCTGAGTTCAGTTGTTCCTCCCAACCCCATCTATGGATTTCCTTTCTGTGCCTTTTGAGTTACCCATGATTGAACTTGGTCTTAAAATAGTACATGGAGCCAGGCACGGTGGCTCATGCCTGTCATCTTAGCTACTTAGGAAGCTGAGATCTGAGGATAGAAGTTCAAAGCCAGCCTGGGTAGGAAAGTCCATGAGATGTTTTCCTCCAATTAACTACCCAAAAAAGCTGGAAGTCAAGCTGTGACTCAAGTGGTAGAGTATTAGCCTTGAGTGAAAAAAATTCAGGGACAGCACTCCGACTCTTGATTTCAATTCCCATCAAAAATTCCAGAGCTCATTCTGTCACAGTTTTTTGCTAATTAGTGTTTGTTTTGTTTGACACAGTGTCTCACAACCCAGGCTGGTCTTGATCTCACTACGTAACGCTGGTTTTTATCAACACTCACAATCCTGCTATTCCTGTATCCTAAGCTCTGATGATAGGTCTGTGCCTCCATTCCTAAGCTTTGTGCTGTGCCCTGATCTGTGTAGTGTGGTGAATTTCCATGCCGTGGGTTCTGGCCCAGGACCTGATTCCTCCCTTTGTTTAATGGAACCAGAATGTGCATACAGCCTGCGATCCCACAGACAGAAGATTCACTCTTGCTGTCAATTTTAGTAACCTCTGCATACAAGTGTTTTCTTTCTCTTTCTTTTGCTGGTCTTGGCTTGAACTCAGCCTGGACGCTTTTCCTGAGCTGCTTTTGCTCAAGGCTAGTGCTCTACCACTTGAGCTACAGTGCGTTTCTGGCTTTTTCTGTTTAGTTTATTGGAGATGAGTCTCATGAACTTTCCTGCCCTGGCTTTGAACCACAATCTTCAGATCTTAGTCTCCTGAGTAGCTACGATTACTGTACCAGTATGAGTTACCAGTGCCCAGCTGGTTTTTCCTTCTTAAACTGAGAACTTTTACTTTTTCATGTAAGAAATAACTATGGCTTTGAAATTTCTTTCCCAGCATCATTACTTGAGCTTTGGGGCCATTATAAAGTAAAATGAGAGCTGTTTGGACATAGTCATTGTAGTACTGTGATAGTTACCTTGTCAAGATGGTGAATAAATGAATGGGGTGCTAACATTGGGACATGTCCTATGTAGAAATATTCTGGATCATGGGTGTTTTATATCCAACGAGTGGATTAACTAGTGTGGATGAGAGTTTATTATACCTTTTAGACTGGGGAACTACTTAACAATTATGAACTATTTATTTCTGGAATGTTGCATTTAACGGTTACACCGCGGTTGCTCCTGGGTAGCTGGAGCTATAGAAAGAGAAGCCACAGACAAAGAGGACTGTTATAATATACTTCAAACACCTGTCTACGCCAAAGAAAAGCCATACAAGGTGCTCTTTCTATCTCTGTCTCTCTTTGCCTGTCTGTCTCTGTCTTCCTGTTTCTTGAACTCAAGGCCTGGGCACTATCCCTGAGAATTTTTTGCCCAAAGTAGGCAGCTTTGAGCTGGTTAGTTGGAGATGAGTCTCAAGGACATGTTTTTTTTACCCAGGCTGGCTTTAAACTGCCTCGAGATGTCAGCCTCCTGAGTACTTAGAGATTATAGGCTTGAGCCAATGGTGCCTGGAATGATTTCAAGCAACATGATGTGTGTGTGTGTGTGTGTGTGTGTGTGTGTGTGTGTGTGTGTGTGTGTTCTGAACTCAGGGGTTCTGACCCTCAGATTGACTGCTCATGGATAGAGCTCTGCCACGTAAGCCAGAGCTCAACTTGCCGCCTTTTGTTGGTTAACATAAAAATAAGAGTGTCACAGACTTTCCTGCCAGGGTTGACTTTGAATCCAGATCCTCAGATCACAGCCTCCTGAGTTAGCTAGGATAACAGGTGTGAGCCAAGACAAGACAAATAACATGCATTCTTATTCCACATTGTGTTCGATGCTAGTTGGAACTCCCTGTATAGTGTTAAGTGATTGCTAGTGACAGCCCAGGGATTTCCCATGATGCATTCATTCCGTTATGAGTTTCTTGGGAATTCCTTAGAAATGTATTTCTTAGAAAATTATTCTTACTGCTAAATCATAATTTATAATTTGTCTTCTAAATAATTTTATAGTTCTTCAAATACATAAATATTGTTATTTCTTATTCTTCTTAGCATGAATGAAACAAATATTGCCTTCTCAATTCTTTGTGTTAAAACTTCTTCATGTAAAAAAATGATCTCAGATATCATTGTGATGCCTACACAAGTGGGCACTTAAAGATTAGAAAACAAAAGTGAGTGGATAGAAACCCTGATATGTCATTATCACGACAGGTAGTTTGAGTTGATTTGGCTATAAACCAACTTGTTTTAAGCAACAAAAAAGCCAGGAATGGTGACATGCACCGGTGATGTTAGATGCTTGAGAGGCAGAGGAAGATGCATCTTGAGTCTGAGGCCAACTCAGGCAAGGTTAATTAGAGATCCTGTATATGAAGAATAAATACAATAGCGCTGGGGATAGTGCTCAGGAGGTAGAAATGCTTGCCTAGCACGCTAGAGGTCTTGGGTTTGATTCCCACCTCTACCCCCCACCCCATAGAAAGGATAATAGGTTAATCTAGAAGCGAGGCCATGAGCTAGGTGTCAAACCTTCATGTTCTGTGGAATTTTGGAAAAGCTAAATTAGAAGCCCATGGTCTGGAAAAAAAATTATAGAAATGACAAATACAGAAAACCTAGGGAGACCACTACAAAGTTCATTTAGATATATCCCCTTAAAAATGAACATTTGGCCTCATTTATTTTACGTATTATGAATATACATAATGCTCTATTTGCTGAATTATTCCAGAGTAGTTTATAGAGGAGTATTTATCTTCTCAATGCATCTGGCTTTATAGCTTTCAAAAGATTTATACATAATTACACATAATTATACCCTCTTTGGACATCTCACATTGTCCATATTTGTAAAAAAAAAAAAAAAACTCTATCTTGCTCTGCCTAAACAAACCATATAAATAACATTTAACGATTTAGATATTATACTTTGCCCATGATATTCATTTCCATAGCGAATCCATCCAAGGATTATTAACTGTAGCTCACATTTCTAGGAAAGACTGTTCTATGTAGGTTTCACTGACATATATACACATACATATACGTGTATATATACATATATGTGTAAATATACACAAATTAACATGTATAATACATAACACACATATATAGACATACATACATAATACATGCATATGTATGCAATACATATATGTGTGCATTTATGTGTATATGTATATGTTAAAGTTTCACGAATAGTAATTTCAGAGGATGTCACAAGGCAATGGACTATTTATGAATTGTTATTCCAATGATACCATATGTTGATCTTATCCCTTTAGAAGTAAAGAAGGGAAAGAATTTTTTCTTAGAGTTGAATGCATTATATTTAAGTGTATGCAACTTACTTAAATATTTACTACTAAATTAATTAAAATTCTTTGAATCTAAAATCATAAAATTATACATATATAATATACGTATATATGCTATTATATATGTACACACACACACACACACATTCTTTTTGTGTGTGTGTGTGCCAGTCCTGGGGCTTGAACTCAGGGCCTAAGCACTGTCCCTGTATCCTTTTTCTTGCTCAAGGCTAGCACTCTATTCCTTGAGTCACAGCACCACTTCTGGCTTTTTCTGTGTATGTGGTGCTGAGGAATTGAACCCAGGGCTTCATGCATGCGAGGCAAGCACTCTACTGCTAAGCCACATTCCTAGCCCCACACATATATTCTTCATTGCAAGGCCAGAGTCCTTGGTTGGGATAGAATTTTTGTTGCTTGTGTTGTTATATCCTTTTTTGCTGAATAAATGAAACGTGTTTGTAAATTGGGACGTGTCACGTGCAGTATTTGCATCCTCTTCACAGACACGGTTTCTCCGGTCATCCCCACAGTTTATTCCTGTTTTCTCTGGCTTCAGCTGACTTTAAAGGCATGACGATGCCTTCCTTCCCTCTGCAGGTAGCCCAGCAAAGTCTTCCCCTTCAAGAGGTCAAGTCACTTGTCTGAGACAAGAATCAGGCCTAGTTAATTGATAGCTCCTTTCTCTCATTCTGCACTTTGAATATTTTATGACTAAAGCCACAGTTCCACTTCTGAATGTTTTTGTTGGTTAATTGGAGATAAGAGTCTCGTGAAATTTCCTGTCTGGGCTCGCTGTGAACCATGATCCTCAGATCTCAGCTTCCATAGTAGTGAGGATTATAGGCTTGAACCACTGCTTTTGGTAAGCAAGTGGCATCTATCTGAAAACCTTGAAATTGTTTGTGGTCTTTTCTTTGGAGTTATGTTTTTGGGAATTATGAAAGGAAGCGAATGTTCACAAAGTCTCATTGTTAAACACCACTTGTTAAAGATACAAATTTCATCTAATTTATAGTAAAAGTAATAACTGAACTGTCCATGCCATTTAAATAGTATGTAAGAATAATAGAATGACAAAATAGCCATATCTTCGTGAAAAAAGGAAGTTGAGTTCTGGTCTGAGTTTTGTTACATTAATATAAGTATAATCGTGGAAGGAAGTTTTACAAAACATTAACTCTATGTGGTCTTTGGTGGTTAAAATAGAGGTAATTTTATTCCTTTTTTCCCCATGTTTTAGCAAACAATTTTTTTTAAGCCAGAAACAAGTTCTGTTTAGAAAATACACAAGGAACAGGGTGCCAATAGCTCACACCTGTAATCCTAATTGGTTTCCAGCCTCAGCAGGGAAGTCTTTAAGACTCTGGTCTCCAATGAACTAGCAAAAGCCAGCCTTGTGTGAAAAAGCTAAGGACAGTGTCCTGGTGCTGAGTTAACCCCCAGTACTAGCAGAAAACAAAAAAAAGACACACACAAACGCACACACTTTCTCACACACAGAGTCCTTCAGGAAAGTACCTGTGATTTGCTTATTTATTTTTGGAAGGTTGTGAATTATGTTTAGCTAGGAACAAGGAAATGAAAAAGAGGAACATTCTTTATAGGGAGTTCAATTATTCTGTTATGTAAAAAATAACTTTGTATATAATCTTTTTGAAAATCTCAATTCTCAGTGCAAAACTCAGTTTGGTTGCAGTGGACAATTCATTAGTAGCACAAAGCCAGAATCCTTCCTTGGAGACAGAGCTCATTAATATCTTCCAGGCAACCAAGAATCAGTTTGGCTTCAGTGAAGGAAGATACCATTGTAATGTAATTGAGATTGGGAATTACATCTCAAATTTTGTGTTTCTTGTAAAATCTAAAACTTTTGAAAACCTTAATTAGTTAAAAAAATTCGTAAAAGACCATCAGCTTCTTTATGTTTACTTTATTTTTTTTAAAAAAAAAAAGCGCTGTTCATATTGATCACACATTTTGCAAGTGAGGTAGATGAATATGCTTGCTAAAATACATTTACCTGAAAGTTTCTAATGCACAGAGGAGCAGTGGGTTACTTATTATTTTTACAGTCTTGTGTATTCAATTTTAATTCCCAGCAACATTGTGAGGCGGTGGTGATTATTTTTCAGAGCCTGCTACCTTTAGGGAAGCATTCTGTGGCAGTCACCGTGTTTCCATTTGACTTTCTGTGTAGTTAAACTAGAGCCAGAGCCAGAGCCAGCGGTATATCTTCCCTTGCAAAGAGAGACAAACACAGTGTTTTTCTATGGCTGAATGTCAGGTGAATAGGATGCTTTCCAAGTTAATAGTCAAAGTAAAGAGTAAAGGTAAAATGGAAATTAAAAAGTGAAAGGCCACTACTGAGTGTTTTTTTTTTTTTTTGGCCAGTCCTGGGCCTTGGACTCAGGGCCTGAGCACTGTCCCTGGCTTCTTCCCGCTCAAGGCTAGCAGTCCGCCAATTGAGCCACAGCGCCGCTTCTGGCCGTTTTCTGTATATGTGGTGCTGGGGAATCGAACCTAGGGCCTCGTGTATCCGAGGCAGGCACTCTTGCCACTAGGCTATATCCCCAGCCCCACTACTGAGTGCTTTTTAAAAACTACCCCAGGGACACTGAAGATGGGCTTCCAAGCCTGAACTTTCCCGCCTGCCTTTGTCTCGTCTCCCATGTCTTTTCCCTCAGGTTTTGATAATTAGGGTCAGAAACTGAGCTCTCTGCCTTCCTCCCTCCCTCCTCTCCCCTCCCCACCTCTCTTCTCCCCTCTCCTGTCTTTTTAGACCTTTTATTCTCTGGTTTTGGGAATGAGAGTCATAAAATGAGCTCTCCCTTTTCTCTCCTCTTTCTCCTGTCTCTTCCCCCTTCCCTCCCCTCCTTTCTTTCTCTGCTGGTGGTCCTGGGCCTTGAACTCAGGTCCCAGGTGCTATCCTTGAGCATTTTGTTCAAGGCTAGCACTGTACCACTTGAGGCACAGCTCCACCCCTGCCTTTTCTAAGGTAGTTGATTGGAGATTAGCGTCTCATGGACTTTCCTGTCTGGGCTGGCTTTCAACCACAGTCCTCAGATCTCAGCCTCCTGAGTAGCTAAGTTTACAGACTTGAGCCACTGGCGTTCAACACATGTGTGCACATAAACACATACATTATCTCTCTGTTCATCTGGTACTAGGACTTGAACTCAGGGCTTGGGCACTGTCCCTTTGCTTTGTCTCTCAGTGTTGCTTCTCTTCCACTTGAGTCACACATCCAACTTAGCTTTTTGGTAGTTTTGGTAGTTTCCTGCCCAGGCTGACTTCAAACTGTGAAGATATTGGGCCTTGTGATGCTCTGCTATGACTTGCCTAAACCTGCACTAATTATTCCCAATAAGGGAGACCATAGAGTCCATGTTTCTTTGGGTCTGGCTCACTTCACTTAGTATAACTTTTTCCAAGTCCTTCCATTTCTTTACAAATGGAACAATGTCATTCTTTCTGATAGAGGCATAAAATTCCATTGTGTATATGTACCACATTTTCCTGATCCATTCGTCTACTGAGGGGCATCTGGGTTGGTTCCAGATTCTCGCTATGACAAATTGTGCTGCGATAAACATTGTAGTGCTGGTGGCATTACTGTGATTTTGTTTGTGGTCTTTTGGATAGATACCCAACAGTGGGGCTGCTGGGTCATAGGGGAGTTCTATATTTAGCCTTCTGAGGAATCTCCATGCTGCTTGCCAGAGTGGCTGAACGAGTTTCATTCCCACCAACAATGAAGTAGGGTTCCCTTTTGGCCACATCCCCTCCAACAATTGTTATTATTAGTTTTCTTGATATATGACACTCTTGCTGGGGTGAGATGGAATCTCAATGTTGTTTTTATTTGCATTTCATTTATGGCCAGTGATGTAGAGCATTTTTTCATATGTATCTTGGCCATTCTCATTTCCTCATCAGAGAAGTTTCTTTGTAAGTCTTTAGCCCACTTGATGAGGGGACTATTGGTTCTTTGTGGTTTTGTTTTGGAAGAAGGTAATTTTTTTAGTTCTGCATATATTTTAGAGATGAGGCCTTTGTCTGTTGAATGTCCGGTAAAGATCTTCTCCCAGTCTGTGGGCTTTCTGTTCATCTTGTGAGCTATGTCCTTTGCCGTTCAGAAGCTCTGCAGTTTGATGCAGCCCCATTTGTCCAACCTTTCTTTGATTTGTAGCCTTTCTGGGTCTTTGTTAAGGAAGTTCCATCCTGCGCCAAGGAGCCCAAGTGTTTCTCCTACTCCTTCCTTTAGTGTTTTCAGGGTGTCTGTTTTGGTTTCAAGGTCTTTAATCCATTTGGAATTGATTTTGGTGCAGGGTGATATATAAGGATCCAGTTTTAGTGTGTTGCATGTGTTGAGCCAGTTTTGCCAGCACCACTTGTTAAAGAGGCTATCTTTCTTCCATACTATTGATTTAGCTCCTTTATCAAAGATTAAGTAGGCATAGTTCTGTGGGTTCATTTCTGGGTCTTCAATTCTGTTCCATTGGTCTTCAGGCCGGTTCCGGTGCCAATACCAAGCTGTTTTTATTACTATAGCTTTATAACACAGCTTGAAGTTGGGTATTGTAATTCCTCCAGCACTGTTCTTTCTGCTTAGGAGTGTTTTTGCTATTCTAGGTCTTTTATTGTTCCATATGAATTTCTGGATTGCTTCCTCTATTTCATTAAAGAATGGTGTTGGGATATTAATGGGTATTGCATTGAATTTGTAGATAGCCTTTGGCAATATTGCCATTTTGATTATATTAATCCTCCCAATCCAGGAGCATGGGAGGTTTTTCCATTTTCTTAGAACCCAGTGATAAAGGTGGCAGTAGAAGATGAGGATGATGATTTCCTGAAAGGCGAAGCAGCCCAGAGTGAAGCCACCATCGGGCTCACGCCGAGCTCATTCAACCGCCCACTTCCGCAGCCCTTCTAGCAGCGTGGGGTCGCCCCCCGTGCTATCCGTGCCGGGCCAGTCCCCGGTCGTTTCAAGGATCTGTGACTGAGGCTCGCTGTCGTTCAAAGGAGGCCATCGGCTCCTTTAGACTAGAGGCCTGCCATGGGCCATGCCGGTCGGGCGGACCCCATGGGTGGTGAACAGATGCGTCTTTGTCTCCTCTTTTTGTTCTCTTCAGATGAGAAGCAAAGACTTGAGTGTCTATCACGAGTGGCAGGACAGTGGGCTAGTGGGAAGGGCGTGTTGGTTTTTGTGTGTACGTGGCTTGTATTGTGGGCCCTGCAAGTTTCAGCTGGTGGCCATTTCCACATGGGTTTTTGATCCATGCGAAGCCTCTTGGATGAGCCCTCCTGGGGAGGACTCGGGGTACAGGTCCTTTCGTCTGCCGTGTTTGCTCTCCAATGGTTTGTTTTGTGTGTTGGGTGCTCATCCCGCATGGAAGGAAGGGAGCCACTTTGCAGCCCCAGAGGGGCGCAGGGAAGGGGCGAGCTCTGCTGGATCACCTGTAGTCAGTGCTCTGCAGTTCAGAAATGGGTTCCTGCTGACCGGAAGCGGCCTGCCAGTTGTAAGCTGCTTCCTGCCCAAGTCACACTGGGTTCTTTTGGCCTGGCATCAGTTGGTTATTTTGAGAATTTTCTTTGTCTAAACTGGAAAACAATCTTCTCGATTGTTTTGTGGCCAGTGGCCCCTTGTCCTCAGTGTGGGTGCGATGCTGAGCGTGTCACATGTTCAACTGTTGCTTAAAGCCCAAGCTTGTTTACTTGTATTTGTGAAAATGGCCATTTTTATGCATATTTATTTTTCTCCACTTGTATTTATTTAAAATGGAGCAATATTTTCTTGATCACAGATATTTTGTAATGAATGACTTCCTCTTTGGGGCTTTCTGTGCGGGCTCTTCCGTCATTACATTGGCTGCAATGTAGTGTTTTCATTCCAGTCTGTAAATTACCTTTTTGGAAAAAAGAAATTTGTATTGTTTTAAAAATCCCTGGGGTTCTGGTGAACTGCTGACAAAAGGTAGTCTTCGTGTACAGGATAAAATCGAGTCCCCTGCAGAGGGAGGGATGTGTCTTTGTGATTTAGGAAGTAGTTATGGGTACAAGGTTAATTTACAAATAAGTCTGTTCAGCTTTAAAGGGGGTTGACTAAAAAGTATGAAAATAATGCAATATGTAATCTGAAATTTTCACTCATATTAACGAAGACAACTCACATAAATGTTCTTAGGATTTCTGAGTTTGCTTTAAAACAACAACTCAAGCTGATTGGGGATGCTAAAGTACTGTTTCTGCATGGGACAGCAGCTCCCAGACCTTGCTGCTTGAGAGGAAACTGCCTTGTTTGGGCAGTTCAGAAACAAAAAACTATGGAGAGGAGGGAGCTGCTCTGCCTGTCATACTGCCCGCAGCCCTCACTGAGCCAAGAGGGGCAGGCCATGCTATCCGGGGCACACAGCCATAATCCCAGCACTTGGAATGCTGGAGCAGGAGAACCTGGAGGCAAGACCCTGCTTCACATTACATGCTTTGAAGGAATGTAGAGGGAAAATAATAAATTATTCTTGGAAAAGGAAAAAAAATTAAAATCAAATCAGAATTAAATCAATTAGAGACGAAAAAACCACCGAAAGAATCAACAAAACAAAGAGTTGGTTCTTTGAAAAAATCAACAAGATAGACAGACCCCTGGCAAACCTGACCAAAAAACGAAGGCAGCACACTCAAATAAACAAGATAAGAGATGAAACATGTAGCATCACCACAGAAATAACCGAAATTCAGAAAATAATAAGGGACTATTTTGCAAACCTTTATGCCAACAAATTCGAGAACTTGGAAGAAATGGATGATTTCCTAGAAAAAATTGATACCCCCAAACTCAACCGTGAAGATTTAAACCTAAATAGACCCATATCCAGTATTGAAATAGAAACGGCAATAAATGATCTTCCATCCAAGAAAAGCCCAGGTCCAGACGGATTCACTGCAGAATTCTACAAGGCCTTCAAAACAGAACTCACAGCAATATTTCTCAAACTCTTCAATGAAATTGAAAGAGAACGTTCACTACCAGACTCATTCTATGAAGCCAGTATAATCCTCATCCCAAAACCAGGCAGAGACTCATCACGGAAAGAGTACTACAGACCAATCTCCCTGATGAACATAGATGCAAAAATTCTCAACAAAATTCTGGGCAATCGACTTCAACAGGTCATCAAAAAAATCATACACCACGATCAAACTGGATTCATCCCAGGGATGCAAAGTTGGTTTAATATACACAAGTCAATTAATGTAATCCACCACATCAACCGGAGCAAGGTAAAGAACCACATGGTTTTATCGCTGGATGCGGAAAAAGCATTCGATAAAATCCAGCACCCATTTATGCTAAAAGCCCTGGAAAAACTGGGATTCCAGGGAACATTCCTGAATATAATCAAGGCAGTTTATGACAAACCAACAGCAAGCATAACTCTAAATGGTGCAAAACTAAAGCCATTCCTTTTAAAATCAGGAACAAGGCAGGGATGTCCACTCTCTCCCCTGCTCTTCAACATTGTACGAGAATTCCTAGCCAGAGCAATTAGGCAAGAAGAAAATATAAAGGGGATCCAAATTGGAAACGATGAAGTTAAACTTTCTCTCTTCGCAGATGACATGATCCTATACCTAAAGAATCCCATAGACTCTACCCCCAAGCCACTAGAGCTGATCCAAAACTTTGGCAAAGTTGCAGGATATAAAATAAACCTTCAAAAATCAATGGCCTTTCTCTATGCTAACAACCTGAAGACCGAGGCTGAAATTTGGAAAGCAACTCCTTTTGCAATAGCCCCCCAAAACATAAAATACCTAGGAATAACCTTAACCAAAGAAGTGAAAGACCTCTTTGATGAGAACTTTAAAAGCTTGAAAAATGAAATTAAGTCAGAACTAAGAAAATGGGTTCTATTTTAGTCTAGGATGAACTGTTACCAAGAGGCTTGTCTAGCTCTGACTTGCATCATCAGTTCAGGCTGGGAGGGGGCCTGTGGGTGTCATATGGAGATGACAGTTCCTTTTCTGTGTCTTGGTTTGTCTCCTCTGTGCCTTGCAGGGCTCCAGGTTTGGAGGTTTGAATGTGCCTCCTTAAGCCCGGGGTTCCCAGTGAAGTACACCATCTCCCTTAACACCATACACACATACTCAATTGTTTAATCTCCCATAACAAATAATACTTTTAACATAGCCATTGATTTATCACAGACTCAGTTATGGAAATAGGATTACTGGAGCCTTGAACTAACACTAGTGCAAATGAGAGCTAATATTTATTTTAAAATTTTTATATTATCTTCAGATAGTTATACAAATTTTAATTCAACATGTCAATTTATTTATTTTAAAAATGGTTTTATTCTTTTAAAGGTGATGTACGGTTTTATAAGTCAGAAAATGAGTACATTTATTTTTGGACAACGTCAGCCCTTTCCTTCACACTCTTCTAGTTTTTCCCTCCCATCCCCCCAAGTTGTACAGTTCCTTTTCAATGTGGTGGGGACTGATTACCAATGCTACATGTGTTCACACTTTGTCCCTCCCTTTCTGTGGCCTTCTTGCTCTTCCAGAGACAGATAATGAACAAACAAGACAAAAAGGAAAGAGAACAAACAAAACACCATTTTCAGTTCATTTTGATAAAATATATGATCAGAGGTATTACAAAGACATAGATTGCTTTTGTAATTGATTATTTGAATTTTTTTCTTTGTTTCATTTCATTATATTTTTCTTTTTAAATGTACAACTATTGACAAATACAAAAAAGAAAAGCATATATCCATTATTCCAAATAGGATACATTCCCTTATCCTCCCAAATTTCCTCCTGTTACACCTTGTATTAAATAATGCTTTCCCCTAGGTATGGTGGAATTATTGCTGAGATGACAGGCGCACATCCCTGTACCCAGCTTTGGGTTGAACAGGAGTCTTTCGAATTTTTTTTTTAATTTCCCTGGCTGGCCTTAAGTTATCTTCATCTCAGCCTGGTATGAGCCACTGGTACTCATTTTTCCAAAATGCCCTTACCGTTATGGGCTTTCCCTGTGATTGTCTCATAGATGTTAAGAAATTCTTTGTATTACTCGGTCCTCACTGTTACATTAAGAAAAAAAATAGTCTCTTAGTAGTGAAAAGTGCAAATATACACAAGGGGATATTGCATTGGATATTCATGTAACTATCACTGGACAGCGACAGTCAGAAAAGCAGTTTGTGAAGGGCTGCTAGCTTACATTGAGAAGTGTGTCATTTTGTTTGTACTTTATGAATAGTCAGACACATAGAGTTAGGAATTAAGCTAATTCTGTTGAAGTGAATTTTCAAAGCCTGGCACTGATGGTTCATATCTGTAATTCTAGCTACTCAGGAGACTGAGATCTGAGCATTATGGTTTGAAGCCAGCCTGGGAAGAGAAATCCAAGAGTATTTCCAATTGATTAGGAAAAAGCCAGAAATGGTGTGGCTCAAATAGCCAACTAAGATCCTGAGATCCTGAATTCAAGCCCCAGTACTGGCATAGTAAAAAGTAAAAAGGAAGGAAAGAAATGAAAAGAAAGAGAGAAAGTTACCTATAAGACCATAGAATGAAAGAATTTGGGAATGGCTTTCTTTAGTTGGTTTCAAATTTAGCAAGACATCGATGCCCTAGGTTGTCAAATTAAGACTATTATTTTTAGTGGTTAATTGATTTGAAATAAAGCTTTCTTGTTTTTGATGAAAACTGTATAGCTTCTGTAAACTGATGCCTTCTTTTCTAGTATGTGTATATTCAAACATTAACTTACAAAATTTGTTCTATATAAATTACAGTTTATTCAGCTGGGGGAAGGTGGCTCATGCCTATAATTCTACCTACTGAGGATGTTGAAATCTGAGGATTATGGTTGGAAGCCAGCCCAGGCAGAAAAGTCCACGTGATGTTCTGATTTCCAAGTAACCACTCAAAACCTGGAAATGGAGCCATTCAAAGTGGTAGAGCTCTAACTTTGAGCAAAAGAGCTGAGAGACAGTGCCCAGGTCCTGAGTTCAAGTATAACCAACAAAATAAATCAATAAATAAAAATTACAGATCATTCAGTGATAATATTCTATTTTCTACAGGTGAGAGCAAATTTGTAGGACCATTTCCCAGTCCATGTGAGTATCCCATGACTACCAGCACCCGACCTCTCTTGCCCTCCTCTTCCATGGCCGCATACACAGCAGAGCTACATTCCTTCACACCTGAATGACCACACTGGCTTCCAAGAATATCTAGTTGCTTTGAATCCATCATGTGACTCAGTTCAATGAGCTCTCATGGATGGAGTAGATACCACAAACAAGCCTCTGGTTTAGGTTCCACATCAGCAATTGGCCAAGGAGATGTTCCAGCCAGGGAGATTTTGTCTAAACTCAGTAGAACCTACCTGTTGAGTTATGAACAAAGTTCTGGTAGTTGTGTAAGTGAACAGATGTCCAAAGTCACTTTCTACCGAATAAGACTGTATACGAATAAGACTGTCTACTCTATACTGGTATGAAGTAGAGAGCTAGAATACCCTAAAAATAGAGCCCAAAGCATAAGCTTTGCCTGAACAAGTTTACGTTTTCAGCATAGATCAAACATGGCTATGCATGTGCAAGAAAGAATAAATCCTGGTGGTAAAATGAGTACGATGCACAGAAATGTGAACATCAAAGAAGAGAAAACTGGCTTAGAGTTATAGACAAATAAGAAATTCTGGACAGACCATTCTGAGAATATACCTTGCAATAAACAAGGAAGGCTAATGGTCTTTTTCCACTGTGTGTATGTGTGTGTGTGTGAGTGTGTGTGGGGGGTGTGTGCATGTGTGTGCTTGCTGGTCCTGGGGGTTTGAAAGCAAGGCCAGGTGCTGTCCTTGGGTTTTTTCGCTCCGGGGGTAGCACTCTACGATTTGAGCCACAGATCCAGTTTGGCTTTCTGGTGATTAATTGAAGATGAGAGTCTCCTGGACTTTTCCTACCAGGCTGTCCCAGAACAATGAGGAGTGTTGGCCATGTGACACAGTCTCACCTTAGGGACATCCTCTTTCCACAGTTGTCTGACAGTTCTCACTGTGGCATTAGAGTGAGTTTCATTTTCAAGGAGGAAAGCTATTCTCCCCGAGCTCTTGCTTGCTTCTGTAGAGAGAAAACTACACTTGGAAGATGGAGAGAGATCTCTGCTTCAGAAGTGACCAGGAGTCATGTGTATCCATGTTGGGGGCTTCTATATGTTATTTTGCTTTGATCTCAGTCATTGTGAGAAATAGCAGATATACCCAACACAGAGAAACTTTTGGGAAATGTCCCAAGCACAATGAAAGGTCCTTGTTTGCCCTGATTGAAAGATATAGAACTAATCCGGTACTGCCTGGTTCACACCTTTAATCCTGGCTGCTTAGGAGGCTGAGATCTGAGGACGGTGGTTTGAAGCCAGTCTGAGCAAGAAAGTACGTAAGACTCTTACCTTCAGTTAACCAGCAAAATGGTGGAAGAGCTCTGGTACAACACCTTATCGATAACAATAAAATTTTATTTTAAAAAATGTAAGTGGAGCTGTGGCTGAAGTAAGATTAAGATTTGGATCAAAATAGGCACCATGTGGTTTCAGAGAGAGGATCAGAGAGAAAGTAGAGATTATTTTGAACGTTATATAGCATGTAATTTTATTTTTATGTATATATGTTATACACATGTGCTATGCATTATGCATTTTATATATTATAAAAGCAATGCAGAAAATAATGCTTGAAGTTGTATAAGTAGTTGGAAGAAGTGTGTGGCTGCTTTGAACTTTACTGTATTGTGCACATTAATGGCTTTGGTCTTTGCTAGTTGTTTTTCTAAAGCACTTCCTTTTTTGGTCAAGCATGCTTTTATTCACATTTGTGATTCGTGTGTTCAGTAACTGTACTGTTTAAGAACAAGTCCCAAGCAGAAATATTATTTAACCTATATGTTTGTCATATGATTCTCAAAGATTTTGTCTTTCATTTTTCTCAGGAGTCAGTGTCTTACTATGTTGCCAGTGGGAAGTTTTAGTACAAAGCTTTAAGAAACTGTGTGTCAGCTAAACCTCTCAGGATCTTAGAATCTTCTGCATGAGATCCAATTAAATGTGTGTATTGGCAACATTTTTCTAAGTAAGCATTTGGGCTCTGAAATCAACTGTTACTGGTCAGGACTATGGAAATTGCCTCAGATTGATAGGTTTTACATTGTAACCCGAACATGATATTTCTGCAAATCATTAAAGTCCAACACTTGTCAGTTATCTGTAACCATGCATATTTCTTTAGATGAACAAATGCTTGCTCGTTATCTGTTCCAGCTGATCCTGGACTTGTATGATGAAATATATTGCCACATTCATTACAAAAGAGGAAAAAGATCTAACCTTTAAAGAAACATTATAAGCTATTTTTAATGCTGTTCCAAGGCAAAGTCCAGATGCTGAAGATATTCATCTATATTATCTCTTCATATATCTATGTCTACAAGCAAATATATATTTGTATATGTATTATATTTGTACATATAATCCATGGATACAGATCTTAACCATAGATATGCATCTGTATGCATGTCTCTTTACATATGTATGAAGATCCCTCACACCTGTATGTATCTGTCGTATGTGATACACATGGCTATCAGTGGCTAGCATCTTCTGCGTTCTCATGCTTGCAGAGTAGGACTTGGCATGTGCACGAAGCATGGCTGGACCAGGCTGTCCTGCTGGTCGCACCCAGCGAGGTTCCCTGGGCACCAGGTTCCCAGAACACCTTTCCCGTGGAACAAATCTAAGCCTAGATCAACATCTTTCTCAAGGCCCTGCTCCTGTATGTAAAAACAGAGGCTGGATGCTTGAGTACAAGAGAGTATCTTGGTCAATGTCACCCCTTCCATCGTTCATGAGTACAGGGAGGGCATGTCGATCACCGTCACCCCTTCCATCATTCCTCCTAGCTCCCTCCCAACCCCACCCATTCCCTGGAGTCCCCCGGTTCCACTCTCATACCTGTATGTTGAATACTGGGACTCTACTTGCCCATTTGTCCTCCTTTCTTCTTCTTTACCCAATCTATCCTAGTGAATATTTTATAAGTTATCTTCAAGTAGTTGTGCAAAGGAGTTTCCACTTAACAGAATAATTTATGAATACAGTGTATCTTGATCAGCGTCACCCAGCTGTTCAAAGGAATTGCACCATTGGGATTTGCCCCAGTGTATACCATACGTTAAGCAATATGGTTGTGTGTATATGCACATGACCCTGTATAGAGTCTCATATATGTTTATAAATTTGATCTAATTTTCACATGTGAGGGAAAATATGTATTCTTTGTCTCCCTGAGGCCAGCTCACTTTACTTCTCATAATTTTTTTCCAGTGTCACATGGTCTTCTTGAATAAGGATTAGTCACAGCATACATTTTGTGAATTTAAAAAAGGCAGCTGAAATTGTTAGAGCTGATCTTAACTGCAGTGGAAAGTGTTGTGCCAAGTCACGAAACGACCACCTTAGGCCACTGAGACTCAGACGTTCCGAAATGCAAAAGCAAGGCAAGGTTTTATTCAAGCGAGCTGCATCTCGGGCCTCGTCCTACCCATTGGCACAGCGGAGGTTAGGAGGAAGCCTCGAGCTGCGATTACACAGGGTGTTGTGCCAAGTCGCGAAACCACCACCAAGAAGGCCACTGAGACTCAGACATTCCGAAATGCAAAAGCAACGCAAGGTTTTATTCAAGTGAGCTGCAACTCGGGCCTCATCCTACCCACTGACACAGTGGAGGTTAGGAGGGAGCCCCGAGCTGTGGTTACACAGGGCTTATAAAGGCAAAGAACAAAGTTGCAACAATCAGGTGTTCAAGCAAGCAAGATTAGGATACAGGTACAAATCTGATTGGCTCAGGGTTTGATTCTAGGGGAGGTCAGAGTTAAGCATTCCCAGCGGTTAGAGTTCTAGACCAACTGCTCCCTAATGGGCTTGTCCTGGGTCTGCTCACAGGGCCTGCTTATCTCAGGTTCGCGTGGTAAAGTGGGGTTCGCATGGTAAAATGGGGTTCACGTGGTAAAATGAGGCCTGACTTCAAAGTGTAGCACTTCAAGGGCTTATAAAGGCAAAAAACAAAGTTACAGCCATCAGGTGTTCAAGCAAGATAAAAAATAAAAACAAAGTTACAGCCATCTGGAGTTCAAGCAAGACAAAAAAAAACAAAGTTACAGCAATCAGGTGTTCAAGCAAGCAATTCCCGGACACGAGTACAAATCTGATTGGCTCAGGCCTCGAGGCACAGGTCTAGAGGCATTCTAGGGGTGGTTAGAGTTAAGCATTCCCAGCGGTTAGAGTTCTTGATTGGCTGGGCCCTAATAAGCTTGTCCTGGGTCTGCTCACAGGGCCTGCTTATCTCAGGTTCACGTGGTAAAGTGGGGTTCACGTGGTAAAGTGGGGCCTGACTTCAAAGTCTGGCACTTCAGAAAGGAAGTTCCTGTAGTTTCCATGTCTACCCCTTCTAGTCTCTAAATATTTGGAATAAAATATTTGAGAAAGAATCAGATAGAAAGTGTTACCAATTGCACTGAAATCATTGTTCTTTAAAATGTTTCTTCTTTTGAAGTGATTATTTTGACATCTATATATCATGAACCTTTCTCTGGCTTTGAGTAGTTCTTTCTCTCAGAATGAGGATAGCCACAAAGTAGGACCTACTATGCATTGTTGCATTTGTGATTGTAGGTTTGTTCTATAGTTTTTGTTTGTTTTCTGATACTGGAGCTTGAAGTCAGGCCTGGGTGCTGTCCCTTAGCTTTTTTTAAAATTTAAGGCTAAACCATACCTCCACTGGCTTTTTGGTGGCTTACTGGGGATCCGAGTCTCCCTGATTTATCTGCTCAGGCTGGCTTTGAACCATGATCAACAGATCTAAACCTCTCGAGTAGCTCGGAATTACAGGCATGAGCTACTTTACCTGTGCCTGGCTTCTGCCATGTTAAGTTGGACTCTCACTTGGACCAAAACATAAAGGGTGGTTGAGACTGGTACGCTTTATTATGTAGGCGTCATATTGAATTTTTAGCATTTTTCCCACAAAGGAAAGTTATTTCAAATATTCCAATTTTGTTTCAACCCTCTAAGTTTGCAGACAATTCATGTTTGTTAAAAAGTAACGTTTCAGGACAGTTTATCATATTCTTCAATTCTTAAGGCAGATAACTATCCCTAACTTTCCTTTGTGACTTGGTTTACATTCGGTTATCATGCTAACAAATTGGTATATGGATAAATTAACTGGAGGGCTTTGGAAATTACCATTGTTATGGTTAGTGACAGTCCTGGGGTTTTGGAACTCACAGCCTCATGTTTGCTAGGCAGGAACTCTATCCACAGCCCTTTCAGCTCTTAGTGGGTATTTACATAAGATCATTCTTTAAAAAAAATCTGGCCTTGGATCTTGCTTATGCATCATACCAGACTTTAAAGAGGAATGGTGGTGAGTATAGTTAAAACATTCAATATACATAGGTGAAAACAGAGCCCAATAACTTGAGGCCGTAAGTGAGATCAGCAGAGAGGGGAGAAGGATGAGGATAGGCTAACATGGATTGAGTTGCGTTGTACACATAAACTGGGCATGTTGAGTTGTAACCTCTTTGTACAACTAAAGATAATTAAAATTATGCAAAAAAAATCAAAGGATGTTTGCCTTAAAAATCTTTTCTGGAATGCAAATTTGTGTGTACCTATTGTTAAATAAAAGTTCCAGCAACGTAGGAAGTAAATAAAAACAGAGTTCACAGTGAACGTCCACAGCAGTTTGATTTCCTAGATAGTCACTGTTGGCAGCGCCAGGCATGCTTTGTTGGAGCTTTCTGTTTATGAAGAGCACTGGTGGGAATTGGGCGAGAGCAAGCACCCTGCAGGGCGGGCAGAGCTGAGAGCATCCTTCCCCTCTTCCCATAGCTACGTCCTCTGCAGATGGGTGAATCCACCCATCTCAGAGCCTTGATGAGAAGTAGACTAAGTGCTAAAAACTGTATCAACTGGATTATAAAGCCAGCTTCTGTAGAAATGGCCTTTGTAGGTTTCTATTCCTTCTCCTTATGTCAGTACACCTAAAAGCCACTGCAGTCAGACAAGAACTGCTATGAGCAAAGAAGCAAGAGGGAGGGCTTCCACGCCTTGGTTGAGGGAGACATTTCCAGTGAGTTTTGCTAAAATGAAGTTTCATGATTTCAAAAAAACCATGCTTTGCCTTGATGGCATTATTGCTTTTATGTTAGGGCATAAATGGAGAATGAGAATAGAAATTTCAAATTCTTGTATGAAGCTTTTTTGTGTATACCTATTAACAGAAGTTATTGTCTTAAAAATAATAATAGACTTTCAAAGTAAAAAAACATAAATACATTTTTTAAAGGGCTTGGGGATTAGAAAACTGTGGCTCTCATAAATTGAAGGAATGTAATACTGTATGAGTGAGTGAGTGTGTGTGTGTGTGTGTGTGTGTGTGTGTGTGTCCGTCCCTCCTCCATGATTTGAACTCAGAGCCTTGATCTCTCAGTCTGCTTGCTTCTGCCTGGCACTGTACCACTTAAGCCATGCCTCCAGAAAAATAGACTTCTCTTCCCATACTGACCTTGAACCTCAGTCTTCTTAGCCTCTTGAATAGCTAACAGAGCCAACTCATGCTTGTACCTTTTGTGGAAAAGCAGAGATCATTCGTTTGTATATCAGCTTATACAATATGAATATGTGTGGTCAGTCGAGTACATTGGTTATAGAATACATGTCTTATTGCTCAAAGAATAGATCCCTAACCAAATGATAATATCCGATAAGATTGTACCACTGTTGGCTCCCATTAGCAATGAGAGCTGCCGTAGTTTATGTAGCCTGCTGTGACTTCTCCCTGACAGGTTTGCATGCTGGGGACTAGATCTTCAGTGTGGAGAGGGCTTGGTGATGGATCCCATAGTAGGTGGGGCATAGTGTGAGGTAGTTAGGCCATTGGGCCTGCTCCCCCTTTCTGTACATGCTGCTTCCTTTCTGTTTCTCCAGCACACTGTGTGTACCTCTCAAGTGCCTCACCTGAGGTCGGGAAAGCGGGCCCTTCATCCCTCCCAAACAGCGAGAATCCTTCTGCTCCTTTCTTTCCTCCCTTCTATTGATCTCATGGGCTCCTCCTGCTTCTGCCTTCCTCATACCATGGGACTGTAAGTATATGTAATTGCTGCTGATGAGTGTCTTTTCTTCACACATTTACAGCTTCAGATACTTTGTTTTGGCAGCAGAAAATTAGCACTGCGACCTCAGCGTACACACTAAAGTTAAGCAGTATAGTTCAATCAAATGCATATTTAATAGATTATTCTAGAACTGCTTGGAAGCTACAGTTTGTCAGTAGTGTGTCCGTTTGGTATTTTCATAGGTAAGTATTTCTAGTTTAAATCAATTTATTTAGATAAACAGGTTTTTCTTTTAAATATTGGGATGAATTGAATTTTATCTGGGTGGTCCTACCATGGTGTCAGATGGGAACAAGGGACAGAGTATTCACAGTACCTTCCTTTCTTCTTCCTTCTTAGAGTCACAGCAGAAGGTGAGAGGTAGGATGTGTAATTTGGGGATTAGTAATTTAGCTCCTCCAGTCACTGAGGTTTTTTTGTCATTGTTTCTCGTCTTTTCAACACTTAGGAACAATTCTAAAGCATTCTTCAACCTCCTTTTATGTGAATTGAACTCAAAATATTTTTAATACCCACTTGCCATATGTCAGCACTTCTTGTGGTGATGGAAATATTTGATACCGATATACAATACACAGGGTGGCTACCCTTCACATATGGACAGTACTGGGGCTTGAACTCAAGGCCATACACTCTCATTTATTGCTCAAGGCTGGTGGTGCTCTGTTACTTTAACCACACCTCCACTTTCCACTTTTTGGTAGTTAATTGGCAATCAGTCTCAGATGTTTCTGCCTGGGCTGGTTTGGAACTGTGATCCTTTAATCAAGCCTCTTGAGTAGCTAGGGTTACAGGTGGAAGCAACCACTGTCTGGCTTGTTTTAGACGAACAAATGCAGCTATCTGTGGACAGCGGGTATTACAATGGAGAACACATATTTCTGTAACTTTCCAGATTTTACAATAGAAAGAATCAGATATTCGGGACCAGCTAGTTTAACTCCATTTTTTCCTTGAGCAGCTTGGTAATTTGCTCTTTTATGTCATAAAGTAGGTTTTTCTAGTTCCCAATCACAGCTACTCCCACCCTCTTTAACACTTGTAAACTAACCATCAGCTATCACTATAAATTTTGAATTGGAAGATTGTTGCTTTGGACTATAGCTTTAAATTTTCTAAAATACATGCCAAATGAACAATGTCTTCTTCTGCGGGTTATAGAAACATTGTCTCGACTTTCTCATACACCTATATTATTGGACACAGGAATCAGATAATTTCATTTCTCTGTGCTTCCCTGTGGTTCATCTCCTCCCACTAGTTCACTTGCCTATAAAGAGTGACTGGTAATCTGCAGACCGTCAGTGACTAGAGAAGTAACAGCCAAAAAGTAATGCCAGGAGTGCAGAGTCCAGACAGCAGGAGCTCCACGGACCCCAAACAGAGCACAGAACGACCAAGACAGACAGCGGCGCGGGACCTGAGGTGCAGGACCGAACGGCTGGGATGACCTGTTGAAGTCGATTGCCAGATTTTGTTGAGAATTTTTTCGTCTATGTTGATCAGGGAGATCGGTCTGTAGTCCTCTTTCCGTGATGAGTCTCTGCCTGGTTTTGGATGAGGGTTATACTGGCTTCATAGAATGAGTCTGGTAGTGAACTTTCTCTTTCAAAATCATTGAAGAGTTTGAGAAATATTGGTGTGAGTTCTGTTTTGAAAGCCTTGTATAATTCTGCAGTGAATCCGTCTGGACCTGGGCTTTCCATGGATGGGAAATCATTTATTGCCGTTTCTATTTCAATACTGGATATGGGTCTATTTAGAAGGTTTAAATCTTCATGGTTGAGTTTGGGGATATGAATTTTTTCTGGAAATCATCCATTTCTTCCAAGTTCTCGAATTTGTTGGCATAAAGGTTTGCAAAATAGTCCCTTATTATTTTCTGAATTTCGGTTATTTCTGTGTTTGAGTGTGCTGCCTTCGCTTTTTGGTCAGGTTTGCAGGGGCCAGTCTATCTTGTTGAATTTTTCAAAGACCAACTCTTCGTTTTGTTGATTCTTTCGATGTTTTTTTAAGTCTCTACTTGATTTAATTGATTTGATTTTAATTATTGCTTCCGTCTATTGACTTGGGGTTGGCTTGCTGTTCTCTCTCCAGAAAATTAAGGTGCTTCCTTAAACTACTGAGTTGATGTTTCTCCAGTTCGTTGATGTATGTACTCAGAGATATAAATTTTCGTCTGAGTACTGCCTTTACTGTGTCCCAAAGGAGCTGGTTCTTTGTGTCCTCAACTTGGTTGAAGTCCATAAACATTTGAATTTGCGTTTTAATTGCTTCAATGCACCACTGATGGTTCAGCAGTGTGTTGTTTAGTCTCCATGAATTGTAGGATTTTCTGTAGTGGCTGTTTGAGTTGAGCTCTAATTTTATTCCATTGTGGTCTGAGAGAATGCAGGGAATGGTTTTGATACTTCTGAATTTGTACAGATTTTCTTTGTGCCCTAAGATGTGATCTATTTTGGAGAATGTTTCATGTGCTGCAGAGAAGAATGTGTATTCTGTTGTTGCTGGGTGGAATATTCTGTAGATGTCGGTTAAGTCTAGTTGGTCTATGCAATTATTAAGATCTATGGTTTCTTTGTTCAGGTTTTGGCGTGTTGGTCTGTCCAGAGGTGATAGTGGAGTGTTAAAATCCCCAACTATCAATGTGTTTGGGTCAATGAGTGTTTTTAGAGTGAGTAGTGTTTGTTTGATGAAGTTGGGTGCTCCTGCATTTGGTGTGTAGATATTTAGAATGGTTATATCTTCCTGTAGGAGAGATCCCTTTAGTAGCCTTCTTTGTCTCTTCTTACCTTTTTAAATTTGAAGTCAATTTTGTCTGATACTAGGATTGCAACTCCAGCCTGCTTATAGGGGCCATTTGCTTGATAGATTTGATTCCAGCCTTTCACTTTTAGAAAATGTTTACTTTTGCTGGATAGATTTGTCTCTTGGAGGCAGCAGAAAGATGGATCTTGATTTTTGATCCAGCCTATGTCGTTTTATTGGAGAATTAAGTCCATTAATGTTGAGAGTTAGGATTGAGAGATGGTCGTTTGTTCCTTTCATTATCACTATCTTGTTTAAAGCTGTGTCGTCCCATTTTTTGATATGATGTTTACTACTTACGGTTCATTTCTCTGTCTGTATTGGGATCTTGATTATTTTCCCTGTATAGTACATCTTTCAGGATTTTCTGTAAAGCTGGTTTGGTGGAGATATATTGCTTCAGGTTTTTTCCTTACTGTGGAAGACTTTAATTTGACCTTCAGCTATGAATGAGAGTTTGGCTGGGTACAGAATTCTTGGTTGGTAGTTATTTTTATTTAGTGTTTGGTATACTGCATTCCAGGCTCTCCTTGCTTTCATGGTCTCTGCTAGAAGTCTGGGGTAATTCTGATTGCTTTTCCTTTATATGTGATGGTTTTCTTCTCCCTAACAGCTTTAAGGATTCTTTCCTTGTACTCTACTGAATCTGTTTTGATCACAATGTGTCCTATTCTGGTCTGGTCGGTTTGGGGTTCTAAATGCTTCTTGTAGGCCTTTCCTTCTGGATATTTGGGAAATTCTCAGCGAATATTCTGTTAAATAGGTTGCCTATCCCATTAACCTCTTTCTCCAAGTTTTCCTCAATGCCTATTATTCTTAAATTTGGCTTCCTGATCATTCTTTTTTTTTTTTTTTTGGCCAGTCCTGGGCCTTGGACTCAGGGCCTGAGCACTGTCCCTGGCTTCTTCCCACTCAAGGCTAGCACTCTGCCACTTGAGCCACAGAGCCGCTTCTGGCCATTTTCTGTATATGTGGTGCTGGGGAATCGAACCTAGGGCCTCGTGTATCCGAGGCAGGCACTCTTGCCACTAGGCTATATCCCCAGCCCTGATCATTCTTAAATTGGGCTTCCTGATCATGTCTTGAGTCTCCTGTAGCGATCTGTTTTGTTGATTGGACTGGATTTGTATTGATTTTTGATCTTTCTCCATAGAATCTAAGGAATCTTCAGCTCCTGAGATTCGATCCTCTGCTTCAGTTAGTCGGGACTGTAGGCTAGCTACTTGATTTTGAATCTCTTTTCCTTCTGACTGGTCTTTCCTGATGATTTTCATGTCATTTCTTAGGTTTTGTATGGACTTCTTTACTTCATTAACTTCATTACTTTGGTTTTGATTGTTGTCTCTCAAATCTTTAAGCTTGGTTGCTATCTTTTCATTTGACTCTTGAAGTTCATATTTCTATTTGTGGATGCCATGCAATTCTCCATTAATTTTTGCTTTGCCTCCTCATGCTCTAGAATAATTGAAGAGATTCAAACTTTTCATTTATCATGTTTATGTCTTTGATTGACTGCTCTGCTTCTTGCTTGTTTTGAGTGGGGGATAAGCCTTCATTGTTTGCCATCTTTCTTGTGTTCCTTCTGCCCATTTGAGTAGGGAATGCCAGTCTACCAGCACCTGTGAGCACCGTTTAAGACCCAAAGCAGCCTTGCCAAGCACTGTTGTGTAAATCTTACAAGTTCACAATTATACACAGATACCTTGTATACTTGTCTATAAAGTTAGATTTGGTGTTCCTAAAGAATACAATTTCAATATAACAACCGATCCTGGGCCCTGTATTCATACAAGTAGTTACTTATGTACTGTTACAACCCTACGCAATTCTTGTTTTTATATTAAGTTCTTTTAGGACTGGCTTTCTCTTTGAACCGCTTTGATTCACTCAGATTAAGCTGGGATACCCTCTATCCAATAACCAGGAGTCAATGGAAACTGGAGGTCCAGGCAGTAAGTCAGGAGTGTAAGTTGGTGGTAGTAAAAGAGAATATAGTAGAATGTATTGGGGGGGTGATTTTGGTTTAGTTTCAGTGGTGTGGAAATGTGGAGAAGAGTAGAATCAGTAGAAAAAACCAAGTTAAAATGACAGACAATGGAGAGTTAGCAGAAAAGAATGGAGGTGTTATTCATAGGAAAGTAATTTTTAAAGAAAAAACGCAAAGAGAGAAATAAAGTAAAATACTGGAAGACAGATGCACAAAACAGAGAAAAATTATTTAAAAAAGGAAAAAAAAAACAAAAGGAACAACCCAAACAAACAAACAAAAAAAAAACTCGATAAAACAACCCGGTAAAAATGGAAAACAAACAAACAAAAACCAATGATGTTTCAGAAGTGAAAAAATTAAAAAGAAAAAAATTTTTTTTAAGTTTTTAAAAATGTTTGAAAAGAAAAAAAAATGGAGTCCTCCTTGTTTGTATGGTCTTTCCCCAGTCTCTGGTTTCCTTGCAATGGTCTGCAGTTTATTTTCCTGATTGGCTGATTTGACTTGATTTCAGTTTGCATGGGGTGGATCTTTTCTGACTCTTCTCCCCTGTTAGTGCAATCCTGGGTCTCTGTGGTTCGCACAGCTTTCGGTAGGCCTTGGACCTCCTCTGTAGATGGGACCATGAGCAGTCTCGGAATTGTGGCTCCTCTGTCTGCTGTGGGACTGCTGCCTTTGATGCCTGGCTTTGAATAGGCTGTGGACTCAGCAGGACGGGGCGCCTCTGGGTTGTTTTACCTGGCTGCGAGTTGCTTGTCTGGGGGAGGCGGCCTCCTTGGCGGAGGTGGCTATGGAATGCAGCTCCGTTTTGGCTGGGAATTGGGCTTCCTCTCTGAAGGGACCATTTAGCTGTCCCAGGAACTGTTTGTTTCCCGTCTGGTGTTTCTGTGCGGCCGGTAGCTGCTGGCCGCTTTCAGCTTTCTTTGCGATTTCAGGTTTTCTGTGGCTCAGCCGCCGTCTGGAATATTTCTCCCTGGTATACCCTGTGTGCTTTAGCTGCACGGAGTGCAGGTTGCTGTGCCGGGCGCTGTGCTGGGTGGTGTGCTGGTGCCGGCACTGGCGCGGCGGTGGGATACCACCCGGAGCTCAAAATCTGTGTTTTCAGATGAGCAAAGTCGATTTTTCCTTCCTAGCCAGAATCCCTGTACTGTTAGAACTTACTCTGGCTGTCTTTCTAGGAGTAAAAGTTTCTATGGGGTGAGAAAACTGCGCTGTCGGAGGGAGCTCAGCTAGGGCTCTGCTGCTCCTCCACCGTCTTCCTGGAAGTCTTCCCAGGGTTTTTTTTTTTTTTTAAATTCTGACACTTCTTTCACATTATTTTCTTTTCTAAGGAGCTTGTAAAAGTCTGTCGGAGCTTAATTCAAGAGATTCATGATTCCATTGTAAATAAAAATGACCAGAATTTATATCAAGTTTTCATTAACTACAAGGAAAGGGAACATTCGCATTTACATGTTGGTGGGTATTAGTTTGTAATTACAGTTCTCAGGTCTTGTCACTGCTGTGTGGCACTAAGTCATTTTAACTCTGGCAGACTCTTTCCCCATGTGGAAGTGTTGGCAATTGATTAGTTGGAGGTCCTCTGTTTTGGAAGATTAGAGTCAGTCAAAAGTGTTCTTCCTATGTTGAAATACTCTGCTGAGCCAGACACCTGTGGCCCACCCTTACAATCCTGACTACTAAGGAGGCTGAGGTCTGAGGATAACACTTAAAAGCTGGTTTAGACAGGAAAGTCCATGAGACTCTTACCACCAATTAACCACCCACAAAAAAAGCCAAAAGTGGAGCTGTGGTTCCATTAGTAGAGCTCTCGCCTTGTATGATAAAGACGAGATAGTGCTCATGTCTGGAGATCAAGCTTCAGTTCTGGCACAGATGCAAAGAAAAAAATCTAAATGACTCAGATGAATTGGTGTATCAAGAAATTGTGTTTGGGGGCTGGGGAGATAGCTTAGTGGCAAGAGTGCCTGCCTCGGATACACGAGGCCCTAGGTTCGATTCCCCAGCACCACATATACAGAAAAACGGCCAGAAGCGGCACTGTGGCTCAAGTGGCGGAGTGCTAGCCTTGAGCGGGAAGAAGCCAGGGACAGTGCTCAGGCCCTGAGTCCAAGGCCCAGGACTGGCCAAAAAAAAAAAAAAAGAAATTGTGTTTGGAATATTACACTTCCTCACTTCCTCACTTTAAGAAATATGTTCTCAAGCAGTACAAAGTTGCTTATGAGTTGTTTCACGTCAACTCATAGACAAATATTAATAGCTGTATTAGTAGTTTCCTCTGGTAGAGAATTAAAAAGAATCACAAACCAGATGGCTTTTTGCAAAGTATCTGAATAGTGGACATGTGGGTAGGTGGGCTCAGAGTTCAGAAGGCGTCATGAATGGTTCCCTGCTCCCTACGGCTCAGGCTTCTCATTCATGCTTGTTGGATGATTTATATCCCTTAATTAAAAGCTAGTAAAGAGTCACAGTTTATTAGAGAGTGTAGGCATAGTGAGTACCAGAAAGTTACAGTAAAAAAATAAAGCTGCTGACAATGAGTCAAGAGTAAAAAGTTTGTCTCTTGGGGCAACAAGGCACCAGTGGCTCATTGCTACAATCCTGATTGCTCAGGAGGCTGAGATCTGAAGACTGTGCTTCATAGCCAGCCTGGGCAGGAAATGCCATGAAATTCTTAGCTCTAATTAAGCACCACAGTCTTGGAAGTGGAGCTGTGGCTCAAGTGGTAGAACACTAGCCTTGAGCCAAAAATGCTCAGAGATAGAGCACTGGGCCCTGAGTTCAGGCCCTGGAACTGGCACACACAATAAACCAAAGTTTACTTCTTTAGTTATAAATTATCACATCTTAGTAAATGTAAATTAATACATTATGAACTATAACCAATTATATTTTTATAATTATATATTTGAACATAACATTATAGTCAAATAATATATATGTGATTAAACAGCAGTTATTGAGCCAGATTGTAAATTCGACCTGATATAAAAATGTATGTAGTACATTCAATTTTCATAATAAAAGAGTCTTTTATTCCTGTAGGAGTGGCCATGGTTCTGTGATTGTGTAGGGGGTGTGTGCCTGCTCCTGTTGTTTTAAGGACGTGTGAATTCTGTTTCTGTCTTCCACTGCTTCGCTCTTCCTTTGACCTTATGGCATTCTCTCTCTGTCTTTTTCCCTTCCAGGTTGGTTATATATGGGCAGTACTGCAGCGAAGTAGAGTCAGCCATCTCTAATTTAGACTACATTTCTAAGACAAAAGAAGATGTCAAACTAAAAGTAGAGGTGCCTGTTGATTTTCCATCTATGACATAAAATAAAATGAAAAGCAACATCACCTTGCTGAATGTAACTGCATTATTTCACCACCCAGATGATTCTAAAATAACCTATATGGTAGTTATAATCACAGTGGCAAGCCTAATTGAGGACTTGAAGCATCTTATACATTCTGTTCTTAGGTCCATGACACTCTGTGATATAGGTTGATAGATATAGATAAGCCGTGTGTGTGTGTGAGAGAGAGAGAGAGAGAGAGAGAAAGAGAGAGGAGAAGGTGTATGAAAAAGACATGTCAAACAGGAGATGAACACTGCCTTATGGCAGCTTAATGTAATAGCGCTATACTTAGATTTCTATGTGGTAAGGGTGGCAAGCTTTTTGTCTTCACCTGACCACCAAAAAGGTAGACATGGAGCTGTGGCTGACATGGCAGAGACAAAACCAAGGGACAACACCCAGGCTCTGAGTTCAGGCCCTAGGAGTGGCCCGTTTTATTCAGCCTGGCTCATTTCTTTTCTTTCACTAATAAATGCATTTACATTAAGTGTATAACAGAATGCTCCTGAAGAATTATTTCTAGCCCTTATTAACTTTCAGTGCCAAGTAAGCCTTTTACACCCCCACTGTGTAACACTGGAACCTAAAGGAACTGAAATTTTTTTCCCCAACAAACGTTAAACTAGCTTTGCACTTACAAATCAGTATAGTGATTTCTGTGCACTTACAAAAATGATTTGTAAGCGCATAGCTTTCTATTCCTAGCAGAGATTTTTCTGTTTCTGTGGGGATGACCTGATACAGGAAGTATAAGCCACAGCTTTAAACAGCCAGCAGTAGGAGTGATATAATTATGAATAATAATAATATTGATTGTATGATTACTGCTCATTATGACAATAATGTTTTGGCCTATTTGAGACCCAGAATCAAGAACACTGCTATCTGTAGAAGCAAGAAATCAGTTGATCCAGGAACAATCAGTGACTTATATCTGTCATCCAGGCTGTTTAGGAAGCTAAGATATGAGGAAGCCAGCTTAGATAGGAAAGTGTGTGAGACTCTGACCTAAGATAAAGTACCTAAACAAACAGAAGTGGAACTGTGGCTCAGGGGGTAGAGTGCCAGCTAGAAGCAGAAGCTCAGGGACAGTCAACAGGTTCTGAATTCAAGCCCTAGGACTGACACCAAAAAAAAAAAGGAAAAAAGAATTAAGTTGAAATTATGCTTTCTAGTGAACTATGATTATTGATAAATCATAAGTTCACCTATCAGGATGCGTCCATGATTTTTTTTTTTTTTTTGTCTAAAATCTGTAGTCAAACATACCCATTAAGGGCTGGGATGTAGCTCAGTGGCAAAGCACTTGCCTTAGCAAGTGCAATGCCCTGAGTTAGATTCCCAGCTCCCCCAATCCCCCCAAAAAGGACAAACATACACATTAATTAAGTCACAATGGTTAGTGAGCATGAGGATTTTCGTTTTCTTCATTTTCATAATTAGTTTTAAATTCGAATTTTTATTACTTTTTTTTATTAACTTCAAGTAGTTGCACAAAGTTCAGCATGTTATTTTATGAGTACAATGCATCTCAGCTAATGTCGCCACTTCCATTGTTCTTTCTGCTCTCCCCAGCCCCCTGCATTCCCTCAAATTAACTATCACCTGTGGAATAATTATTTCTGTATGTGTGTCAGTCCTGTGACTCGCACTATCCCCGAGTTTCTTTGCACCAGGCTGCTAGGTGCTCTTTCACCTGAACTTCTGGCTTTTTTCTTGTGGTTAATTTGAGGTAAGTATCTCATTGACTTTTCTGGCTCATGCTGTCTTTGAATACTGTCCTCAGAACTCCTGAGTAGCTGAGATTGCGGGAGTGAGTCACTAATGCACTGTATTTCCAGAATTTTTTATTTATGCATGTTACTTGCACAAAGGGCTTCATTGGGGGTATTTACAGAAATGCCTAAATACACTTGGATCATATTTACTCCTCATATTGCTCTTGCTTTTTAAAAACAAATTCCAATTAGCAGACATAAATTGTATTAAGGAGTTTCATTGGTATTTATAGAGATACATATGGTATCCTTTAATCAAGTTCCCCCAGCACCAATATTACTACCTTCTGCACAATTCCTGCCATGAGCTGAGAAAGCCCTTGGTCTGAGATGGGCAGTAGCATTAGATTTTGTGATTGCTTATGGACAATTATATATTTTTGGCACTTTACTTTTTAAATTACACCACATATATGTGAAAAAATGGTAAAATTGGAAAAGAACTCTCACCTAATGGGTTAAAATTCAGGTTAGAAGAGTTCAAATTACCTTCTTCAAAGTCATTACTGCCTAAAGAATGAAGAAGTCTATTCTACTGTAAAGTAAACTTTTAAAAAAGATTTCTTTGTCAAAGTGCTGTACAGAGTACATTTCTTATCCAACTTGTTACCCCTCCTTCATTTTTCCCCCCACCTTCCCCCCTCCCCATTTTCCTCCCTCACCATGCGTTGTACAGTTGGTTTACACCAGATAGTTTTGTAAGTATTGCTCTTGTAGTGGTTTGTCTTTTTATCCTTTGTCTAACCTTTTTTTTGATTTGTTGTGTTTCTGGGCCTTTATTAATAAATTTTCATCCTGCTCCAAGGAGCCCAAATGTTTCCCCTATTCCTTCTTGCAATGTTTTCAGAGCATCCGATTTTACCTGGAGGTCTTTGGTCCCTTTGGAATGGATTCTGGTGCAAGGTGATATATAAAAATCTAGTTTTAGTTTGTTACAGGTGTTGAACCAATTTTTCCAGCATCATTTGTTGAAGAGGCTTTCTTCCATCCTATTGTTTTCTCTCCTTTATCAAAGATTAGGTAGCCATAGGGCTACATGTTCATTTCTGGGTCTTCAGTTTTGTTCCACTGGTACTCAGGCCTGATCTTGTGCCAATACTGAGCTGTTTTTTTTATTTTATTATTATTACTATACCTTTGTAATACAGCTTGAAGTTTGGTATTGAAATTCCTCCAGCACTGTTCTTTCTGCTTAGGATTTGTAAAGTGAACTTTTAAGAAGAATGGAAGTTTAAAAAGATAGGTTTTTAACAGTTTAAAAAATGTTCAGTAGCGTAATATAGAAAATGTTCAGTCAAAAACTTTCATTTCCTTCAGTTCACTACATATATATTAAGGAAATTCCAGATAGAGCCTTAAATGACTTGTGGGGGGGGGCAGATATTATGTATAAGAACAATTGAGTGACTGAAGACATATGTGCATACAGACAAAGGGAGGAAGAGAGAGGATTGAGAAAAGCTTCTATTGGGGCTTTTTGTAATGGCCTAGATTACTGTGTGTGTGTGTGTGTGTGTGTGTGTGTGTGTGTGTGTTGTATGTGTGATGGTACAGGGGCCTAAACTCAGAGCCACATGCTCTTGCTTGTGTATTTTGCTCAAGAGTGGCACACAACCACTTGAGCCACACCTCTACTCCCAGCTTCTTGCTGGTTAATTGTCGGGCTAAGAGCCTCGCGGACTTACCTGCCACTGCTGGCTTCAAACTTTGATCTTCAGATCTCAGCCTCCTGTAGGCCTCCTGGGCTTGGCTGTAAGATGACTTCCTAAAGTGGGGGATGGTATTTCTAGAGGCTGGGAGAAAGCATGTGGCAGTCAGACACAAGTGAATAAAGGTAAGTGTGGGGACAGGAAGTCACCTGATGATGCTTTCCGAGATAGGGTTGTGGTCTTTGGTCCACAAGCCCACTGGGAGGGTGGAAGGTAGAGCTAAGGGAAGATACGGGAGGGTCATGGTTTTGTATATACAATACTTTTCCTTCAGGAGACACAAGCTATAGTTGATTTGAAATATGGCAAGGATTGTTGGTTCTTTAGTGGAAAATACTTGGTAGTAATTAAACAGCAAAAATATTTTCTGTATAGATGTGGTGTATGCACTTTTCTTTCTTCTAGTGGTTGCTAACAACAATTTTAATACTATGTCATTAGGAATGTTCCAAGCGAGCAAATAATGGAAACTTACTCTTCAAGATCTGCTTGTGGCTCCTAGGCAACAAATATCATCACCTTCTTCTTCTTCTTCTTCTTCTTCTTCTTCTTCTTCTTCTTCTTCTTCTTCTTCTTCTTCTTCTTCTTCTTCTTCTTCTTCTTGTATATCACAGAATCGTTTGTGATATTTTATTTGTCCAGCAATATTTAATGTAGCATCAACTGCTGATTCTCCATGCACGGACCCTATTCTCTCTCAATTATGTATGTTTGTTACTGGTACTGGGGCTTGAACTCAGGTCCTAAGCACTGTCCTTTAGCATTTTTGCTCAAGGCTAGTGCTCTACTGCTTGAGCCATACCTCCACTTCTGGCTTTTTGTTGACTAATTGGAGACAAGAGTCATAGAGACTTTCTTGCCCAAGTTGCATTCAAACTTTGATTCTCAGATTTCATCTTCCTGAGTAGCTAGTTTTAGAGGTATGAGCCACCAGTGACCAGTGGGAACCTTAAAAAGATTAAATTATTGTTGCTAAGTGTGAAAAGTCTAGGTATCTGAATGATTTTTTTCTTTTTAAAATGTCTTCTATAGTTAGAATTTCTCTTTTACTAGTGTGTTAATGCACTTGCATCTGGACAGTTGAATCCTACCCAACCCTTTGCCTTATAAATAAAAGAGGATTGTGCATTGCTTCTGTCTTGCTTTTTATTGTGCTACATTGTGCTAATACTACCTTTATTTTGAAGGGATTCTTGTAATAACCCACAAAGCTATGGTTTTCATGGTTAGTCCTCTAATGAATGTACAGAGTCTTATAAATTTAATTTGGTACTTAGACAAGGAGTGTCATTAGTTCTGCTCCAAAGAAATGTCTCATTCAGTCTGTCAGGATGCTTGTGAAGTGTCATTTAAAAAAGATCTACCTGTATGTGACATGCAATTTTGAGTCTGTAGTGCTTTCTACATGTTCCATGTGCTGCGGAGAAGAATGTATTCTGTTGTTGCTGGGTGGAATATTCTGTAGATGTCAGTTAAGTCTAGTTGGTCTATGCAATTATTTAGTTCTGTGGTTTCCTTATTCAGTTTTTGGCGTGTTGATCTGTCCAGAGGTGACAGGTCAGTGTTAAAGTCCCCAACTATCAATGTGTTTGGGTCAATGAGTGTTTTTAGAGTCAGTAGTGTTTGTTTGTTGAAGTTAGGTGCTCCTGCATTTGGTGTGTAGATATTTAGAATGGTCATATCATCTTGTAGGAGAGATCCCTTTACTAGTATGTAGTAGCCTTCTTTGTCTCTTCTTACCTTTTTAAATTTGAAGTCAATTTTGTCTGATACTAGGATTGCAACTCCAGCCTGCTTATGGGGGCCATTTGCTTGATAGATTTGATTCCAGCCTTTCACTTTTAGAAAATGTTTACTTTTGCTGGATAGATTTTTCTCTTGGAGGCAGCAGAAAGATGGATCTTGATTTTTGATCCAGCCTATGTCGTTTCATTGGAGAATTAAGTCCATTAATGTTGAGAGTTAGGATTGAGAGACGATCGTTTGTTCCTTTCATTATCACTATCTTTTTTTTTTTTCTTTGGCCAGTCCTGGGCCTTGGACTCAGGGCCTGAGCACTGTCCCTGGCTTCTTCCCGCTCAAGGCTAGCACTCTGCCACTTGAGCCACAGCGCCGCTTCTGGCCGTTTTCTGTATATGTGGTGCTGGGGAATCGAACCTAGGGCCTCGTGTATCCGAGGCAGGCACTCTTGCCACTAGGCTATATCCCCAGCCCTCATTATCACTATCTTGTTTAAAGCTGTGTCCTCCCATTTCTTTTTTTTTTTTTTTTTGCCGTCCTGGGCCTTGGACTCAGGGCCTGAGCACTGTCCCTGGCTTCTTCCCGCTCAAGGCTAGCACTCTGCCACTTGAGCCACAGCGCCGCTTCTGGCCGTTTTCTGTATATGTGGTGCTGGGGAATCGAACCTAGGGCCTCATGTATCCGAGGCAGGCACTCTTGCCACTAGGCTATATCCCCAGCCCGCCCCATTTCTTGATCTGATATTTACTATTTAGGGTTCATTTCTCTGTCTGTATTGGGATCTTGATTATTTTCCCTGTATAGTACATCTTTTAGGATTTTCTATAAGGCTGGTTTGGTGGAGATATATTGATTCAGATTTTCCTTACTGTGGAAGACTTTAATTTGACCTTCAGCTATGAATGAGAGTTTGGCTGGGTACAGAATTCTTGGTTGGTAGTTATTTTTATTTAGTGTTTGGTATACTGCATTCCAGGCTCTCCTTGCTTTCATGGTTTCTGCTGAGAAGTCTGGGGTAATTCTGATTGTTTTTCCTTTATATGTGATGATTTTCTTTTCCCTAACAGTTTTAAGGATTCTTTCCTTTGACTCTACTGATCCTGTTTTGATCACAATGTGTCAATGGGATGTCCTATTCTGGTCTGGTCGGTTTGGGGTCCTAAATGCTTCTTGTATCTGTATAGGCCTTTCCTTCTGGATATTTGGGAAGTTCTCAGCTAATATTCTGTTAAATAGATTGCCTATCCCATTAACCTCTTTCTCCAAGTTTTCCTCAATACCTATTATCCTTCAATTGGGCTTCCTGATCGTGTCTTGAATCTCCTGTGGCGATCTGTTTTGTTGATTGGACTGGATTTGTATTGATTTTTGATCTTTCTCCATAGATTCCAGGGAATCTTCAGCTCCTGAGATTCGATCCTCTGCTTGTTATTCGGGACTGTAGGCTAGCTACTTGATTTCGAATCTCTTTTCATTCTGACTGGTCTTTCCTGATGATTTCCATGTCATCTCTTAGGTCTTGCCTGGACTTCTTTACTTCATTAATTTGATTTTGATTGTTGTCTCTCAAATCTTTAAGCTGGTTAGCTATCTTTTGATTTGACTCTTGAATTTCATTTATCTCTCTATTTGTTGAGGACATGAAATCAATTATTACTTTATGGAAGGATTACTGTATTGATTCATACTTTTCATTTATCATGTTTATCAGTAGACTTTGTAGAGCATTTTGAGGATTCTCTTCTATGTCTTTGATTGACTGCTCTGTTTCCTGCTTGTTTTCAGTGGGAGAAAAGACTCCATTGTTTGCTATCTTTCTTGTGCTTCTTCTGCTCATTTGGATTGGGAATGCCAATCTACAAGTACCTGTGAGCACTGTTTAAGACTCAAAGCAGCCCTTACCAAGCACTGTTGTGTAAATATTACAAGTTCACAATTATATGCAGATACCTTGTATACCTGTCTATAAAATTAGATTTGGTGTTCCTAAAGAATACAATTTCAATATAACTACTGATCCTGGGCCCTCTATTCAGTAGTTACTTATTTACTGTTACAACTCTATGAGCAATTCTTGTTCTTATATTAAGTTCTTTTAGGACTGGCTTTCTCTATGAACCCCTTTGATTCATTCTGATTAAGCAGGTTTACCCTCTATCCAATAACTAAGAGTCAATGGAACCTGGAGTCCTGGCAGTAAGTCAGGAGGGAAAGTTATTGGTAGTAAGGAGACTAGAGTAAAATGTTTTGGGGTGGTGATGATTTTGGTTTAGTTTCAGTGACATGAAAATGTGGAGAAGAGTAGAATCAATAGAAAGAACAAGGTTAAAATGATAGACAATGGAGAGTTAGCAGAAAAGAGTGGAGGTGTTTTTCATAGGAAAGTAATTTTTAAAGAAAAAGAATGCAAAGAGAGAAATAAAGTAAAAATAGTGGAAGATAGATGCAGAAAACAGAGAAAATTTATTTTAAAAAGAAAATAAATAAAAAGGAAAAGAAATAGAAAAGGAACCACCCCAACAAACAAAAAAGAAAAAAACCTTGATAAAACAAACAGGTAAAAAGGGGGCGGGGGACAACAACGATGTTTCAGAAGTGAAAACAATTTTTTTTAAGTTTAAAAAATGTTTGAAAAGAAAAAAAAAGAAATTGAGTACTCTTTGTTTGGGTGGTCTTTCCCCAGTCGCTGGTTTTCTTGCTATGGTCTGCAGTCCTGCTTTCAATTTGCTTTCAATTTGCACTGAGTATATCTGTTCTCACTCTTCTCCCCTGTTGGTGCAATCCTGGGTCTCTGCGGTTTGCACAGCTTGCTGGTAGGTCTTGTGCCTCCTCTGTAGATGGGGATGTGAGCAGTCTCAGGAACCATGGCTCCTCTGTCTGCTGTGGGGCCGCTGCCTTTAACTCCTGGCTTTGAACAGGCTGTGCACTCAGCAGGGCAGGGCCCCTCTGGCCTGTTTTACCCGGCTAAGAGTTGCTTGCCTAGGACAGGCTCCTCCCTCCTGGGCGGGGCAGCCTCCTTGGCGGAGGTGGCTATGAAATGCAGCTCCATTTCAGGCTTGGAATTGGGCTTCCTCAGTGACGGGACCGTTTAATTGTCTCAGGAAATGTTTGTTCCCCCGTCTGGTGTTTCCATGCTGCCGGAAGCTGCTCGCCACTTTTGCTTTAAATTTAGAAATTCCAGTGGGCAGGGCAGGGCACCTCTGGCTAAGCCGAGGCCCAGGACATGCCTCCCGCCTGGGCAGGGGGTGTTCTCCTGGGTGGAGCTGGCTCTCACTGGTCGGTCCCTGTTGCCCTTTTCAAAGATGGCTCCTTTCACCTCGCTTTCCCCAGGCCTGCTTTAGTTCCAATTTGGTCTGACCCTATGCCAGTGGCAAAGATGGCGCTTTGTTCTGGCGGTGGGGGAAGGGCTTCCTTCCAGAAGCTGCTCTGTGGGCGCGAGTGAGAATATCTTTCATGGGGTACTCACACTTTTTCTGCGATTTCAGGTCGCCCGTGCTCAGCTGCCATCTGGAGGATTTCTCCCTGGTCTACGCTGTGTGCTTTAGCTACATGGATTGCGGGTTGCTGTGCTGGGCGCTGTGCCGGCGCTGGCACTGTCGTGGCGGTGGGATGCCGCCCGGAGCTCAAATCTGTGTTTTCAGACGAGCACAGTTGATTTTTCCTTCCTGGCCAGAAACTCTGTACTGTTAGACCTTATTCTGGCTGTCTTTCTAGGAAGTCCCTCAGCATATATTTTTTATAACAACCTGACCTTCCTTGTGAAGTTAAGAGCTTTGCATTCTGAAAAATTGAGAAAATGTTAAGAAAATATGGAAAACTTTCCTGGAAAAATACCATAGTATTTCTCTTTCTCTCTCTCTCTCTTACTCAAATGATCATCCATTATACTTCTCTTTTGTTACCCATTTCCCCCAGTACTTAGTTTCTTTCTGGATAGCCACATGTTTACAAAAATGTCTGTATTGTTCAATTTTGTATTCTACTTGTATCACTTAGTTTTGTTTCCTGAGCATATTTGTTTATGCATTTGTTCATTCAACCATTTGACAAGTCCACAGACTTGGTTTTTAAGGTTCCAGGAAAGAGCCACTTATTTCAATTCCACAGAACTCAATGTCAAAGGCTAAAGCTAAGACTGAATAATTCTGGTTCCATTGTCTATAGAAAAGCTTCTTGGCCTTCCAAGCACTGCAGGGCACAGGATCTCACACATCCCACACCTCAGATAATTGGCCTACAATCCATGGGCTTCCTTTCTAGGTGTGTTTGTGTCATTGTGTGCACATAAATATGCTGGTGCACATGGTTATGCATACTTGTTGGCAGATTGGTGTATATGCACTTCAAAGTGAATGTGACCTGGTTGGTGCACGTGACCCTGATGGCACTCATGGAGCCCATAGTCCTGCTCAGGCTCATGGTCCTCTTGGAGTTTGTGAACCTGTTGATGCATAGTGTCTGTCTGTACCTGTGCATCTGCTGGGAAGCATGGGAATCCTATTGTACAAGTAACAAGTAAAAAGCACGTGTCCACTAGGATGCGTGAGCCCTCCGCCTTGCATGTTCCTGCTGATTCCTCTTGGAATGTTCATATGGATGATCTACATGGCATAGGACCCTTGGTGCATGTGCCCCTACTGGTGTATATCCTGTTTAACCTAGTCCTTCTTGTATGTATTTGTGGTCCACTGTATATTGTTTGCCTGGTGGTACACATGCTTGTCCGACTGGGTGTGATGGTGAACATGTGCATAGTGTGCATACACTTACTCATGCACTAATGGTAAACCTGCTAGTGCATGGGATCCTTCTGGTGCATGAGCACATGCTCGTGTCCATAGGCCTGTCTGTACATGCAGGAATAACTCTTGGGTGGGCATCCTGGGGGACATGAATATTCTAGTGTGTATAGATGGCTTGGTGTGAATGTGGTTTCTGGGGATAGTGGGCATGCATCTTATATTTTAGTTATATTTATTCTTTAATTTATATTTATCTTATTTACTGGGGCAGGCCAGTTTGTCTTTTTTGCTTAGGATTGAGGCACTAAGAGTCACATTCAAACCCACACTATTCTATGTGTCTGGAGAGTGAAGGCCAGAAGTCCAAAGCACCAATGGGCAGAGTCCAATAAATTTTGTTTAGCACTCTTGGTTTTTACTTATTTTCCAATTGTTTGCAGGCCATTGTGTGTGTGGTGGAGCTGGCATGCGTAGGTGTTCTCGTGCATGTGCTCATGCTAGTAGCACCTGTGCATGTGCATGCAAGGCTATGCTCGTGCTCCAGAACATTCAGACAGAGGCAACAGCTGGTGCACATAGGGCACCTCTGTGCATGCTCTGGCTGGTAGGGTATTTCCTGAGTGGGAGGCATGTGATTTTTGGTGCATGTGTACCAGTCAAGCCTCTTTCTGTGCACATACCTATTAATCATGTGCTTCTGGTTCCTAGGAGTCACCTGTTTTGCATGCTCCCTCTTGAGTCCTTGGGTCTGCTGTTGATTGTGAGTCTTCTAATGTGCATGTGCCTGCTAAAGCACATAGTTCTCTTGTGGATCAGATGTTATGTGTAGTCTCTGAGCCTGCTGTCTTCTATATATTTCCAGAGCTGAGCACCTGCTGGTACAACTCAGCCTACTGCTGAGCATGTGCATTGTGGTATATATGCCAAGTAATTTGGACAGGCCCATTCTGGTGCACAAAATGATTAGTGGCCCTGGCACATCTTAGTTCACTCAAGATTTCTGGGGCAGAAGTGCCTTGTGTGCATGTCCCCCTGGTGTTCACACAAGCCTTATAGTTAGCATGTGCCTCCTGGTCCACATGAGTTTCCTAGGGGGTGTGGGCCTTCTGGTGTCTATGTACTGGGGCTTCTGAATTTGCTGGTACATGTCAGCCTCATGGTTCATGAATAATCAAGCTTATAGAAGTGGGCCTTATTGTGCATATGGATTTGCCTCAGGTATTTTATTTTGTGCATGTAAAAGAGCATTCCATTTTACTTTTGCTGCTGCATGAGGTATTACCTGAATAGCTACCTGGGCATAAGGCAGACCTAACTATGACCATCCAGCCAAAGGCAATGTTTGCTATGGCCCATTCATCATATCCTCAGAATAGTGGGCTCCCCTCCCTAAACCTTGATGGGATGCTGGCCTGTGTCACAGAAGTACTTGGTGCATTCCAAAGCACCATTTGTAGTCTCAGAACCCTCCTCTGACTTCAGGGAAGATGGCAGAGGAGCTGCAGAGCCTTAGCTGAGCTCCCTCCAACACTTCAGTTTTCTCACCCCATAGAAACTTTTACTCCTAGAAAGACAGCCAGAGTAAGTTCTAACAGTAGAGGGATTCTGGCCAGGAAGGAAAAATTGACTTTGCTTGTCTGAAAACACCTTACTCATATGCTGCATCAGTCACACAGGCAAGCAAGCACACAGGCAGACAGGCACTGAGTTTTGCTTTGAGAAATCAGTTTACTCACTGCAGAGGAGATAAATATAGTTAATCTTAGTTAAGAGAATTATAAGTGAGGTTGGTCAGCCTTAAGAGAGAACATGGGAGGGGTGTGTGCAGAATCCCCTTTTTAAGGATACAGGCAGAGAGGGGGGAGAGAGTGAGAGAAAGGGAGAGAGAGAAGGAGAGAGAATGACAGAGAGGTCTTCACTTGCAGATGTAGAAGTATTTATAGGGCCTATAAAGGATCAAGGCCCAATGTCCCATGAAGGGATCCAATTTGGTTCCATAAGCATATAAACTTGTTGGGGTCAGCTGCACCTGTAAGGGGCCACAGCTGACCTCGGCCTGTCCCTCCCCTTCCTGTCTTTAACAGGAAGAGAAGCCCCTGTCCTTGGGGCTAGCACGTGTGCTATGGCAGAGGGGTACCCCAGGGGGCCCCTCCATAGGGGGCTGGACCTCTGCCAACAAAGGAAGTCTCCTGACATCATTTGAGGGACAGCTCCTTGGGAATAATCAGGGGCCCCTCTCTTGTGCCCACCTTTGAGGTATATCTGGGAGGCTCCTCATTTGAATAAACAGAAGCCCTAGAGGTTTTTCTCCAGGGGCCCGCACATCTGTGTCGTTCTTGGCGGTTTTGGGGCACCCTGCGACCACACGCCACTGAGGCTACCTGTGGCCATCGCTCCCGCGTGAGCGATAATGGACCACCCAGGAAGGGGCTTCCCCCCAAGCGAGGGGAAGTAGAGAGAGAGAGAGACAAGGCTACCTGTGGCCATCGCTCCCACGTGAGAGTGATAGAGGACCACCCAGGGAGGGGTGGACAAGCCCCTTTCCTCCCCAAGTGAGGGGAAGGAGAGAGAGAGAGAGAGAGAAAGAGAGAGAGCCCACAAATTGGCGGCCCGGCGTGGGGCAGGATGCCCATGGGAAAAGTAATTGGAGCTGTCGGTAGCCTTCGGGAAGGATGGGAGTGAGTACTCCGGAGCGCATAGTACCTCCATCTACGGCAATGGCAGAATCAATCTGCATCCCAAGAGGCCGGATCAGATCAATGGCACTCGGACCAAGGGCGGAGGAAATTCTGCAACCCGTGGAGATGGGCTCGCAGCTTCGCAACTCCGGGCGCCAGGCAGGGCGGCAGCAGCAGTCTAGCCCAGGGCCCCCCGCCCGGGACTTTTAAAGTCCCAACTAGGGAGTAGCCACGCGCACTGGGTGCTGGCCTCTGGGGACGCGGGACCCAAGACGGCGGCAGGAGCTGCAGGGGGTCACAGCCCCGGCAAAGTTCGGGTCTCAGAGAGCGCGGGCAGCATGGAGCCTAGTGCCGGCGGCAACGTGCATAGAGGCATTGTGAGTGTACAGCATGCATCTGTGTGAGTCTGAGTGTTTCTGTTGATTGAGGAGAGGTTTCCTTTTGTTTTTATCAACCAGGTGGTTCTATTATGGGCAAAATAATACCATTTGCCACTGGAATTCCAGAAAACTTACATGGCCAATTAAAAAACAAAACAATTCTAATCATGCCTCAAAGCTTGTGCACAAGTATCTGTATGTCTGTCCGTGTGTGTTGGTAAAACATGGTTTCAAAGTTACTTGCCTTTTGACTACGAATTTAACTTTAATTCTTAATGTTAAACTGTTCTTTGCAGCCTGTGGGTGGAGTCACAGTGAACCACCTGGAGGCAGTTGTGACTCTTATCACCAAACTCCCAGCCAAAAGAAAAAGTTATTCTTTCTCTCCTGTGCTCTCATAAACTCTTTTAAGATCAAGGGACCAGAGTCATTTTGGAACAACTGTGCAAACCTCGATTTTCCAGACTCAGGACTAATACTTTGCTTTATAGGATGCAGGTCCACGTGTGCTAGCTGCATGGACTGTGGCAGTCTGTGGCTACAGAGAGCTGACTCCACAGTCTGCTCCCAAACTACCTTGTTTTTTTTTTTCTCTGACCTATAGTTGTTGTTGCCCTCCCCTCCCCCACAGCCGGGGACCGAATCCTGGACCTTGCGTTCATCAGGGAAGCGCTCTTCCGTTGAACTAAATCCCCAGAGCCTTGTATATGCCTTTACAGATTGGAAAACTAAGCCCTTAGCACTTGCTCTGGAGAAATGTCTCCCCTTGTTTTCCCTTCAGGAAAACAAAGACTGTGGTGGATTTTTCCATGGAGAAGTGGGAAAGCCTGCCTGTACCAGCGATGGACCCAGTGTCAGCCCTGTTTCTTCCCTGGACCCAGCCTGGTGCCCTGCCATGTCATAAGAAAAAAGATAATAGATAAAAGTAAAAATTGAAAAAAAAGGGGGGTGGGAGAGAGAGAGAGAGGAGAGTAGACCCCATGATTAATAAAGATAGCTATGCTTATATTATATATCTTAAGAAAATATCTTAAAATTTAAATCTTCCCAAAACAGTGGGAAAGAGCTTTGTAAATGCTTTTACAGATTGGAAAACTAAAAACCCAGAGACCTAGCTCTGGAGAAATGTCTCTTCTTGTTCTCTTCAGGAAAACAAGGAATATACTGCAATTCTTCTGCTCTTCTAAAGAGAATAAGCGCTTCTTGAGAGGCAATATTTAGCTGTGGCAGTGTCGCTTGCAGTTTTGTACAAAAATTAAAGAAATTTTGCACCATGTTTCTTCCACTCCTCTCCCCCTACTGTTTGGTTTAAGGGAGTCCCGTTACAGGGAAATAGGAGCTGAGGGTTTGACACCCAACCTTAATGTTTTTAAAAAGTAAACACAAAGGTTTAAGACCTTCGCTTCAATGTTTATATAGAAAAAGAATGTTTTACTAATCACTTATGTTTAAATTATCAGCTACTGTGAACTACCAGGGATGCCAGAGCTCCAGCCTACTTCTACTTCACCACCAAAAGAGGGCTGATATCTGCACCTTCCTGCACTTGGCAGAAACCAGCTGTGGATTCCAGCTTCTCTGGACAAAGCCAGACATACGGCCACCTTACCTACCCCTTCCCTCTGTGGAAGAGGCCCCCTATTGTTGGGGATTTTTGCCCCCTCCCGGCTCAGACTCTTCCTTCTTTCTTTCCACCCTCCTTTCTCGCCCTCTCCCCTAATCACCCGACCTGCAGGTAAGTTAGAGTGGAACGGGGGGTCAGCTCCGACCTGACATGCACGGGATCAGCCACAGATGTGTGCCCTCCTCCAACATACACATGCAACGGGGTCAGCTTCTTAGAGCGAACTGACTTTATTAAGAGAAGGACAAGGGGAGATGATTCCGAGGGAGGGGTTTGGCCAGGATGTCGATAGGCTTAAAGGTATCACCTGACCCCCAAGGGCTAACGTCACTCGAGCGCGACGAACCAGGGAGGGGTTGGTAGGTGCCAGGCTGGCTAGCGTGGGTTGGGTTGGGGGCGGTTTGCCCAACCGGTTTCTCTGGATTCCAGTCCAGAGGGGGTAGAAGGGCCGCATTCCCCAGGGCTGGGGGAGGTGCATCAAGCCCCTTCCATCAAGGGGAAAGATGGATCCCAACACCCTATATATATATGTGTGTCTTATGTCAGCATTTGCCTTATGCCTACATGTATGTTTACAACATCCCCTACTAATTAAAAAAAAAAAGTAGCAGATGATGGGGTCAGCTGCACCTTTAAGGGGCCACAGCTGACCTCGGCCTGTCCCTCCCCTTCTTGTCTTTAACAGGAAGAGAAGCCCCTGTCCCTGGGGCTAGCACGTGTGCTATGGCAGAGGGGTACCCCAGGGGTCCCATCCATAGGGGGCTGGACCTCTGCCAACAAAGGAAGTCTCCTGACATTATTTGAGGGACAGCTCCTTGGGAACAATCAGGGGCCCCTCTCTTGTGCTCGCCTTTGGGGTATATCTGGGAGGCTCCTCATTTGAATAAAAAGAAGCCCTAGAGGTTTTTCTCCAGGGGCCCGCGCATCTGTGTCGTTCTTGGCGGTTTTGGGGCACCCTGCGACCACACGCCACCAAGACTACCTGTGGCCATCGTTCCCACGTGAGAGCGATAGAGGACCATCCAGGGAGTGATGGACAAGCCCCTCCCCCCAAGCGAGGGGAAGTCGAGAGAGCGAGAGAGCCCACATAAACTTATGAGGCTTAAGGTTAAGAAGGAGCTTTAAAGGCTCAAAATTATAGAAAAGACAGCCTAAAAGAGACTCCTGAGGAATTTAAAAGAAGGTTCATCCCATGATAAATGTGAGGAATTTGACACTAGAGCTTTTATGGGAATGCCCAGAAACTCTTTTCAACTTACTGAGAGAACAAACACTCACAATTGCTGGGACTTGAACATGTTCAGTAGCAACACAAGTGTTGCATCCCTGGCCTATGCTTGCCGGCATATGGCCTTGGCCAACTGGGCTGGACTTGGAACTCAGCACCAAGCTTTCCCACTATTGGAGACTGAATCTCCATGAAGAAAGTTCAAGCCTTAAATGTCACTAGAAATAGTATGTGGCTGGTGCAGAAATATGGATTGTAGCATTTTGCTGACACATCTGGGGGCCAAAGATAGTATTGTTTTTTGGGACTTGAGGATTGTGACTAGGCCTGACCTGGTCACTTGACTTGGGGGCAAGCACAGAAGACCTAGGATGGAGGAGGCCAAGACAAAATAGGAACTGATATGCTAACATGCTCTCCCTTGTGATTCTGGCCTCCACTTTGTAGAGCTAAGAAACATATGACAGCATGGGTATATCAATACAGGAAAACTAAACAGAATTGCAACACCAACAAACATATACAAACACACACACTCAATGAGAGAAAGACACACGGGATGGGGGAAGGGGGAGAGGAAAGTGTGGGAGAATAATTCTCTGACCAGTGGGAAACTTGGCCTATGCACAGAAGTTCTGATGCCTTATTAAGCAAACTAATAGGCCTATGGGGAAAAAATCTCCATTCAGGGTCTCCTGTGATTGATTGCCTAAGGAAGCCTCCTTTGTCATGAGACTCTTCCCCTGAACTGAGCCTTCCTAGGGAGACTTTTTTACTGTAGATAGGGAAGTCTTTTCACAGTAAATAGAGAAGTCATGATCAAAGATAATTAAAAGTCTCCAGGAAATAGTAGCTAGGTGATAATTAGAGTTCTGCCTTGTCTGGCTTAATCCAGTTTTGATATCAACAATCTTTGTAGTAGTCACCCTTTGTAATAGGAAAACTCTGCCATTTCCTCCTTCCCAGTAGCAACATCCTCAACTTTTGTATTGAAATGAGTATCATGCTGTAGTAATTTTTACCCTTGAAGTTTGAATTGACTTCTAACCCTATACAAACCCTGGCCCTCCTGAAATAAAGTGTGCATTGGTCCACTTGCCTCTGCATTCCCCATGTCCTGACTGTGGTTGCAGTTACCTGGGTCCAACAGAAAAGGACTACACAAAATAAAATGAGATGTAAGCCCACTTGAATCAGAATGATTTTCCCATCAGCATGCACATGCACAGCAGCACACTGATAGACACCAGGAGGTCCACACTCACCAGCATGCATGCATGCACCAGCAGTCCTACAAGTACTTGCATACAAACACACACATTAAAAGGCTTGAACACAGGCAGGTACACCAATAGTTTAAGCAATAGATATATGCACAAGTACTAGGAGGCAATGTTTACCATCAGATTCACCAGTAGGGACATGTGTACCAGCAGGTACACATGAACTATGCAGCAGAATGCGCATATGCATCCAGAGACCCACATTTATCAAAATGCACACTACTAGGGGCAGGCGCACCAAGAGCCCTATGTGTACTGGCTGCAGCATGCACACAAAGAGTTCAAGGTGAACTAGCAGTCACATGTGCAGCAGGAGTTTCACATCATGATCTTTAATAGGGGAATATGCAACAGGATGCTCATGTGCTCCATCAGGCACATACATAACAGGATGCTCATTTGTCCAGGCAGGCACACATGCACCTGAATGCTGGTGCTTACTAGCAGGCTCACAGACTCCATGAGGCTCAAGAGACCCAGCAGACAGTTTCCTTGAATCACATGTGTACCATGGAGATCACATGCACAGAGAAATTTATGCACACCTGGAAACACCTGCATACCAGCAGATGGAAATGGTTGCACATCTACAAACATTACCATGGCCACTTGTGCATGCATACCTATGACCAGCATACCTATGTGTGTTATCAATCTCACACAAACATTGACCAGGACATGCGTGGAAAAGAAACATTAAGTACTTTATGCGAACTATGAGCACCAAGGGAGGCATGAGGCTCTTTGCCCAGCAGTGTTTTGGATCTAGACATACCCAGAATGCCCTCAGGTGCAACGTGAGTATGAGTCCTCCAAGCTGCAGCTTGGAAAATGAACTAGACATCCCCAATACCAACACACACACTAAATTAATACAGTAAAATACCAGCTAGAGGTGGTATTCAGAAAGCACCTTCCACCAGCAAGCAATTGCACACTACCATGCTGATGTACAACAGGATGCCCACATCCACTAGCATGCCTGCACAGATAAGGAGGACCATGATGAGCAGCTTGCACATGCACATGCATAACTGTTGGACCACACACCCCAGCAGCAGTATGACTATGGGCAAGCACACCAATATGGGCACTTGCAACCACAGGAGCAGGAATACTAGCACATACACCAAGAGGCCAGTGAGCACCAGGAGTCCAATGTACACCAGCACACACACACTAATAGGCTCAGGCATACTAAGTGGCCTATATCAGCTGGCACATGCATAAAAAGGACCAAGGTAAACCAGCAGTCATAAGTGCATCAGGAGCTCAGGCATAGGAGTAGGCACACAGGCCAACATACCAAACAAGCAGCAGGATGCACATGCTCACCAGGAGGCACACATCCTAAGTTAGGCCTGAAGGGGAGCCCCCGTGCAGCCTCTGATCACATTGCAGTGCTGGCTGTAGTTCAGGGAGTCTGGCAAGCACAAAGTACAGGTTTTTTTCACATCCTTTTTCCCTTTCACTATTCTCTTCAATGACCAATCGCTGGGGTAGGGGGACCTACTGGTCTAAGGGCTTCTGCAGAGTAGAGGCCTAATGTGCTTACTTGTACAATCCCAGAGTTCCTTGGAACTTGGATGCCAACAACAGAGGGAAGTGCTGAGGTGAGACCCATGAACTAGCTTGAGATCATGTTACCATCCATAACCTTGATGCTGAGCCAGCACAAACACTACACTAGACCCAAGGGCACAGCAAATCCCTGAGTAGTGTACTCAATGCTGCAGCATGAGAAATAAACCAGAGAGCCCTAGTACCAACATACCAGCAGCACCAGCAGAAACTGCTGCCCTGCGCTCTCACACAGTGCCATGTCCATGAGCACAGAATGCTTACAGCCACCAGCAGATCGTTACACAATGGCTCCACATGTTTGGAAAGGAAACAAAACATACAGTAGGAAAAGCATGTGGCAAGAAAGTTGCCCAACATTGTCCGGGTTTTTAGCCCCCATGCTCCCCTGACCTGAGGGAGAGTTAGGGAAGGCACGCCCCAACTGGACAAGCCAAGAAAGGAAAGGGCCACAGCTAAGTAGAGCACAGGAGCCAATCAGATCAAAGATCAGCAGGAAGGGGAGGGGTGTAAGAGGAGGCATGAGCTGTCTGTAAGGGCAGAAGAGTCAGGGTGTCACAGCCCACAGAACTGCCTCCGGGTTCATCATTAGGCGCCATCTTAGCTACAGGTGGCCCAGGACTGAGAAACAGGTGGGGCCAGCTGGTTGACTTCTGGGCGTGTCCCACACAACATCGTCTGCCAAGAAGTGCATGTGGTGGGGGGGTCATTCTTGCATCCTCCAGACACACATAGATCAGCATGGGATGCAGTGCAATTAAAAAAATAGATTGCCCCAATACTAGCACCATGCCCCCCCAAAAAAGAAAAAAAATGATAGAAATATGGCATATATGTCGCTATACACACCAGAAATCAGGTGTGCAACAGCATGACCAAGCATGTCAGCTTGCCCATGTCCACCAGGGTGCATTCACATGGCAAGAGGCCTACAGTAGCATTAGTGGCAAACTCACCAGCTTCTGCTGTGAAAATCTGAGGGACGGAAACCCCACCTCTGCTTACATCACTGCCATGCAGGCAAGCTCCAGGGGGGCATGGTACCAGGTGGTTGGGCAGTGGGTGGCATGGGGAGGTTGGCCACCAGATTATAGAGTGGGGAGGGCTATTCAGGGAGAGGAAGGAGAATTCAGGGAGGAAAGAGATGTGGCAAGATAGGCCTCCTAGAGTGGAATGGAGTGGAGAGGAGAGGCAAGAGGCCTCCAAGGGTCCTGCGGAGAAGTGTGGCTTACCCAGACTCTCATGAGAGGCTTGCAGAGAGGCCTGTGCAGAAGTAAGAGGCCTGCTAAGAGGCCTGCAGAGCACTAAGGGACTTGTGGGGAGAGGAGAGACCTGTGGAGAGGAAGAAAAAACCTCATCCACTTGGAGGCTGAGATATATATCCTAGATACTTAAATGGTTCTTTTGTTTAAATGAATTTTATCAGGGGCAATTATTAAATTATACTGTTGAAAGTGTAAAGGCAAAATTTGTAACAATTTTGATACAATATTTTAATCAGGTGCAGCAAATAAAAAATCATTTTATTGAAAACCTGTAAAACAAACTGAAGTAGCAATTAACCAATCATCTTGGTAGCCATAGTTTTCCTATATCCAACTTAAACAAACATTTTAAACTTTGTATCTCAGAATCCATTTTTGATCTCAAGTCTTTTACCAAGCCTGGTTGTATTAGAAGAAATCTGGAGCCTAGGTATCACCCATTGCTTCCTGCTGCTTGTTTTTCACTTCCAAATTTCTTATCTAGAAAGGCATTCTAGAGCCTTTTGAAGTAGAGGCTTTCACACCTTTACCTCAGCCTGTATTTGCATAGAAAAACTGAAGCCCAGGGGGCACATTGTCTCCTGGATGTCTGTTTTAAAAGAGCCATTTTCCTATATACAGAGAGTTAATGAAAGTTGTGTACTTCTATCCCCCATTAGTTTATATAATTTAAAATATTTACCGGATTATATGTGACTTAAGATAGTTAATTTTACTGTTACATTACAGTTTACACTTAAAAAATTTAGTACCTGATTCATTAAATTGATACCCAAAACAATTGTAACAAGAGTACACTTAGCAGTGTGCCCCAGAATTATAACCATGAGATTTTAGAGATAGCATATTTGCCTTTTTAATACATCCAAATTGCAAACCTGTACAGAAATCGAGTTATATCAGATAAATAAACTTTTAACTCTCCTTTAAGATATTCCAATTTTAATCCATCCTAAGGGGTAGTTTTTAGAAGTATCAGTCAAATCATACATTTTACCATGAGGTTTCCAATGTTTACCTGAAAACAAAAGAAATAAAAGAAAGGCCTCCATTGGCCTGTCCTATAGAATGGGCCTATCTCCATCCTACTCCTTCGAACTTGATGAACTGCCTTGGGGCAGCTTGCCCTTTCTCACTATGAATGGACGCCACCCTACGGCTGTCCCATCACGTGGATCAGCTAAACTGCACTTTTGTCAGTTTACCCCTCACTACTGAGGATAGGTTCAAGGGCCCATGCTAAGTTCTTATTTATTTATTTATTTATTTATTTTTAACCATGAATTAAAGAATTTTTAACTATAGTTCCTTTTAAAATAAAGTAATAATCCTTTAAAGCTTTTGGTAATGCCCAAACTCGATGATCTTTTGAAGTTTAAAGTTTAACCTATTTTTACATCATACGTTTTTAATCTTGAACACATTCACACCCACATACATTTGTGTGCGCACACACACACATACATACATTCACATATGTAAGTATTTATGTAAAAAGAACTTTAAAGCAGTCAAAACAACTATCAGCCGTACATTTTTTAGTGGCAAGAGATGTATTTTCCAATCTTACTCTTGTAATGACCAAAACTTAAAACAAAACCTTTAATGAATGATTTTAGCATTGTTTAGTCTTATTCACTAGGGCCTATTAGTTTTAGCAAAGTATCTTAGCATGCTAAACACCTTTTAGCTGAAGATAACTGGGTTGGGGTCCCCTGGAGTATTACTGAGTCCACCTAGCACTTGACTCTTAGTGTTTACTCTCAGGCTAAGATTAGCCGGCTGTTTGAACTCGGTTCTTAGCAGCCTGCACTTTTTTTTGTCTTCTTGCAGGAGACACAGTACCTAGTAAATGTTTTGCCCATAGACATGTAAATGGACAACAGAAATATGGGAAACAAAAGTTTATGTTTAAAACTGGTACCAATCTCAAAGACAAAACTAGTCAAGACAAAACAGGACATAGAAACATAGGCTTTTACGCCTTGGGTGGCATGTCCAGCGTCCACAAGCTGCCAGCCAGAGTGATGGAAAGTCCATAGGGCCTTGAAAATTCTCAGGGGGATCCTCCCCAGTGGAGATTTCCATCCCCTGGCAATCAACCTGCCAAGGCCGCCCACCAGAGGACTTTTTTCCCAATTTAGCACTCCACATGAAACACTAATCAAACAAGGACAAAGACACATGAAACATGTAGCGCAGGTGCAAATTAAAAGTGCAATTGCAGTAAAAATTCTCTTGAGAAGTAAAAGAAAAATCACTAGTCCTTCCCCAATTCCAGGCTGATGGACTAAAACAGGGAGTGTCAGCTCCCCTGCTAGTGCCTGGTTGTAGAGAAAAGATGATGGGGAAGCCTCCTTCACTGGAAGGGAGCCATGAAACAGCCCTGTATTACAGCTGTCCTAAATTAAGTGAATCTGGTCAATATCTTGATAATGACAGGCTGTGCCACACCTCCGGTTGGAGGGGGTTCATTGACAGGAAAAGTTTGATAGCAAGAGAGAGAAGCAGAACTATAGGACTTAGATTAATTAAAGTAAAAGTGGGCTCCGCGGCCACAATTATTTGTTTTTTTACTTTCACCTTCCTGACTGCCCCTGACAGCATCTGTAGCACTTTGACTGCACTGCTGAGGTGCCTAAATTAGCATCATTCTCTGAAGGAGCATATGTAGAGGCCAAAGGCTTATTTGATGTTAATTTTTCTTTAACAAAACTGACAGGAGATAGTTCAGGTGTTGCCATGTCTTTTAGCTCCTGCCCAATTTGAGTTTTTACCTCCCCGGACAAATTATAAGCCTTCATAGCTTTTTCCACATCAGCCTCTGGCTCAGCAGCTGATGTTATAATAGCATCAGGAGACATCATGCTCACGGCTGCATGTATTAATGCCCAAACAGACCAAAATGTAACTGGAACCTTGTCTCCACACCGATATTCATTTTCCATATTATTCTCTACTCATTCCCAGACTTCTCAATCTAAAATATCTCCCTCTGGGAACCATAGATTATACTCCACTACCTGTACACACTCATCTCTTTGTGAACACGAGACCATAGCTCCGTCCCGTTTCAATACATGGTGGATAAAATTAGAAAATGGAATTGGTTTAGCTTGTCCCATAACCCCTAATTTTTTAAGAATTAGGAGCTCACCACACAGATCCCTTGTCTCCTGTGAATTAAAAATATCTCTCACCTCACTCGAGAGCTCAGCAATTCTGCAATCTCCTGTGGATCAATTGTCAGGTCCCTGGGTCCGGACGCCAGATGTTGAACCTGGGTAACTGCAGTCGAAATCAGGACACGGGGGATGCAAGGCGAGTGAACCAATGCATACTTTATTCCAAAAGGGCCAGAGTTTATATAGGGTAAAAGATCAATACAGCATGACATTTGTCTCAAATACAAAAGTGGAGGAAATTTCCTACTGTGAGGGCAGGAACTTGATACAAATGCCTTTCTAATTGCAGGGGGTAGTGACTACAAAGATTAGCCACTGAAGAAGTATGTGGAAGGTAGGTTCTGAAGGATGGGAGGCCATTTTTCTCTGAGACATTGGGAAGGACCAAGATAGACTAGCTACATCAGACTCTTCATTTAAGTTAACTAAACTCCTAACAAGTAATTATGATATCCCTAACCTAAATAGCTATGCAAACAGGTCGGGGCACCCTTTAACCTTAACATTGTGTAGCAACTCTCATGGGAATCAGAACTAGGAAAAACTCCCTAAGAAATAGGGAAAAAAAGATTTCACAGCAATTAAGCCTCTTATATCTGTGTAGAAGTGCTTTGTATTTTACCTAGATAGCTTGTCCAGGTAAGTAGAAGCTTAACATTCTAGAACAGTGACAGTCTCTATAGTGGTAAAAATGGGATAGTCCATGGTTGATATTACCCCCATTTGGCTTACACACCTCTATGGGATCTGATAACGGCTCAAATATAAATTGGAAGTACAATGTTGCTTACAAGCCCCAAAGTTCTGACCAGGTAAGAACATTAAGTAGGACTCTAAAAGAAAAAAAAAAACCTGAACAAAATATAATTTTGAAACTGGCGCAAAATAGACCACTCTGCTCCATATGCACCATGTTAGGAAGGGTTTTCACCTTTAAAAATCATGTATGATGGATGACCTCCCACACTTCTTAGATTTCAGGAGAAATTCTACTTCTAAACTAGAAGTAGACCTTCATAACAAATGCTTTGCCTACATACCTACAGGCTTTGCAGTCTACCTATCAAGCTATCCTCAAGGGGGTTGTTGATGCACTGCCAGTTGCTTCCTCCATTTCTGTACATTCCTTCCATGCCAGAGATTCAATGTCACTCAAAAAATTTGCTTCCCAGGGACATAGTCCAACCTGGAAGGGACCATAAACTATCATCTTGACCACCACCATTGCACTAAAGGTCAAAGGCATTCCATAATGGCTACATCATTTCCAGCTCAAGAAAAAGAAACAGAATGAAAATTCCAGGGCTCTTAGGAACCCTTAAAGCTAAGACTTTTGCATATCTAATTACTCTTTTGGGAACTTCACTAGTAACTGGAAACCCCATAAATCAGTAATGGAAAAACTGAGAAATGACATTACTGAGTTCTTTAAATACTCAAAGCCAGGGTAAAACAGTTACCCTAAATAAAGACTTATGCTCTCTTTTCTGAGACATCATCTATACAGGACCTAGAAAGGTTGGAGAAGAGGTTTGAATAGATGGAAATGGAGGGAATGTGCTTGTGACTAATCAAAGTTATGTATATAAAATTACAATAAAATGAAATTTCATATTGTAAAAGATATGTTTGTCAAAGTACAAAACTATCAGTCATACATATTTCTTCCCATGCTGGGTATGTAAAACATTCACTTCCATTGAGGGGAACCATGAGGATAGAGACATCCCTCAGAGTTTTAAACAGACCTCCACCTCTTCCTCCTGGGTCCTTGAAATCTAGGAGAAGTTAGACCCTAGTTGGGGTATGTCAATATCAACTAGGACGTACTTACTGTCACTTGAGTACCCTTCCACTACTTTTCAATTTGCAATAATACAATTGTAGTAAATTATAGATTTACAGCATTTTATAAAGTATAAATGGGTAACCAGTTGTGTCTCCTCCCTTATGTGAAAGCATGTTCCCACTCTGCATTTCAGATTATAGTCTACCCTTCAGCTTCCTGATTCCTGTAGAAGAGAGTCCAATCTGTATCAGTACTACTGAGACAGAGTTCTCATGTCAACTGCAGTTAGATCTGAGGCACTTGTGAAAGGGGTCAGAAACCTGTGAAAGTATTCACTCAGCCACTTATAATGGCTACTTAAAAATCTGTCACTTGAGAGCCAAGTAGATTATTTAGCTAAAAAAGTCCTGCAGAATTGAAGTGGCCTGAATCTTCTCTTTCTCCAACAAGGGGGGTCTATATCTGGTTGTGGCAAAAGTTAATTTTATGCAAAAAAATCAGAGGTCATAAGGAATTCTCTAATTATGCAGTGAAAAAAATACGGAACAAAACAGGAAAAGGAATTGGTAAGGGAGAAGATGCTTCCAAAGTTGGTTTCATTGGTCATCTTAGATAATTTACACACATCTGGGCCATTCTAGATCAACGTGGCTCTGTTACTATTGGCCATTACATGTGGGACTCGTAAAAGCTGAGTGTTGTTGAAGTAAATTGGATTATTGGAGTCTAATTTGGGGAGTCTATCACCATGTTTAGCCACCAGTATTTGAGGATGACAAAAACTTATCATGTGCCTTAATTTTGGCGTCTTGTGCTTTTTTGCTGATTCTGATACAAAATGGAGACATTCCTGTTGGTTCAATCACCCAGCTTTTATGAGGCATGTAGTTGGTGTTGTTTATCAACTGTGAATTTATTAAAGAGTTTTGTAATTCCCATATGCCCTGATTGCTGCAGGTTAAGTTACAATAAGTCTGGGATTGCAGCTGAGGAGATGCTTCTCTGTGATCCTTCCTCACCCTATATGAGGCTGCTTCTCCCTTGGAAGAGCTGCTTCTCTCTTGGTGAAAGTTCTACCTCCTAGGAGGAGCTTAGTCATCCTAGGCACATTTGTGTATTCCACAAGAGAGGCATGATGCAAAGGTATCAGGTTCCTTTACCATCCTCAAACCTTAATGCTGGTCTTGGCATCTTGATGGAGGAAAATGGTAGAGAAGCAGCAGATTCCTATTTAAGTTGTCTCCAAAAATCCAGTTTTACTATTCTTGAGAAAGTTCCACACCTAGAAACATATTAAGTAAGTCATGATAGTATAGAGATTCTGGCCAAGAAGGAAAAACCTAGGCAGCTGGCTTTAGGAAAGAGTTTTGAGTTCCTGGGGGCTTTCCATCACCACTCTGGCACAACCTTGGTGATAAGGAGAGAAATCCTTCAGACTGGTGGCAGAGAGACGCAGATAACAGGCAGATTGTGGATGGCCTATAAATTCAGATAAAGCATAAATATCCCCTCAAAAGACATTCACTTTTGCCACAGAACAACATTGGAAAGGTAGCACTTCACCTATCACCTGAGAAAAAAATTTCATCTTTGACTCTGGCATAGACCTGCCAGAGCAGATAGGAGATAAATCAGGGCAGGAAAAGCAAGGGTAATTGAGGCTATCTTTCAAAGGGGCAAAGGAATCTGAGGAGTAAAAACAAGTTTGGCCCAGGGGAAGTTCTCTAGACTAGGTGGGAGAAATTTCTCCTGGATGCATAGTGTTAGCCTTAGAAAAATACAGCTAGAGGCCACTCCACCCCACTGCCAATCTACAGGAGTTTTAAAAAATCAAAGAAAAAACAGATAGCAACTCTTGGCTGGATGAAAGAGCACCTTAGCAAAGAGACCGGAAGAAACCACGCTGATAGACCAGCATCCCCTGTTACAGAGGGCACTCAACTCCTACCTGCAAGCTTCGGGGATCAAACAACACTAGAAATAAACTAGCCTGGTAGGAATAGCTTAGTAGAACTGGCCACAGCAAACTGGAATTCAAACTAGCCAAGCCTCAGGAAAACAAAAGATCACAAGATAACCAAAGGTTACATTAAAAACTGGAAAGAAGACACAGAACAGACACAAGACCACCCAAACAAAGAAGACTTCAACAACTATAACTCTCTAGCTTTTGTCTGATTTTTTCATTTTATTTCTTTTTTATTTTTAAATTTGAATCTTTTTTTAACTTGCTTTTCATGTTCTCCCCACCTTTTCCTTCTTCTTTGTTTTTATTCTCTCTTTTGTATTTTTAATTTTTATTCTTTTTTATCACTTCACTTTATTTTTTAACTCAGATATTTTACATTTTTATATTATTTTTCTTCCTAATCCTTACGTCAATAGACAACAGCATTAAATAGGCTTCCTTCCCCATTGAGTACAAAATATTCAGATATCAGATACCAGAAACCTTTACATCTCAAGCTCAGTACTCTCAAATTTAGCAATATTCTTCCATACCTACATAGTTCTTCATTTGTTTGATTTTGTTTTTAATTTTTTAAGTTTTCTATTTCCTTTTCATTATTACCATTGGGGATTTTTGCTGTTGTTTTGACCATTTTCATATTGGTTTTCTTATTTTTTTAAATACTCTTTTCCACTTTTTCATTTCACTGATATTAAATTGAAATAATCATCTCACTGTTCCTTTTACTTCCTTCATTTTGCTACCCTTAACATCATCTCTTCCTAAATTTACTTCTAGGACCTCTATACTCGATTGATCCTTGGTTATTGTCAAGCTAGATAGAGGGTATCTTTGTTCAAACTGAGTGAGTCAAAGTGGTTCATAGAATAATCCTATCAGTCTAGATAGAAATAAATGTAAGAAAAGATTGTTCATGGTTATAAGCACATATAACCCAACTGCTAAATACAGGACTGATGGCTGGTTTTATCTTAAAAGTGTATGCCCTGGGGACACTACATCTGTTTTTACATACAAAAAAAGGAGTGACAGAGTTTCCCTGTCAATGATCATGAATCTGTATGATCTGTACAATCAGACTTGGTCAGGTTTGATTCAGGACATAAATCATGTTCTGGTGTGTTTTGGATTTACTTTCCTATCCAAATGGACAGAAGAAATACAAGCAAAATGGGAAGTCATGGATTCTCCACCCCCACTCAACATAACCAGGAATCAGAGCAGTCATTCAGAGACCTAGAGGACAGTCCTCAAAATGCTCTAACAAACTGCTATAAAAAATGATAAATGAAAAGTTTGAATTGCTTCAGACAAGTTTTCTAGAGTGTGAGGAGACAAACCAAAGGTCAATACGTGGGCATGAGGAGACTAACCAATGATTAATATGAGAAAGAGATGTATCCAACTAAAAATTAATAGGGAAACATGTCTTCAACAAACAGAAAGCTAAATGAACTCCAACAGAAGGCAAAAGAGTCCTATGAAAGGAAAGCCACTCAGCTAAAAGATTTGCAAGACAGCACTCAGTACCAAATTAGTGAAGTAAAGAAGTCTATACAAGATCTAAAAGAAAACAATAGCAGAGAGGTGGAAGCCATCAAGAAAGAATAATTGGAAGAAAGGGAGATTAAAAAAATACATAGCTTAGAAATAGACTGGATAATGAAGAGAATTGAGTCTCAGGAATTGAGGTTAGCCTGGACTTTATGAAAAAAGAACAAAAGATTAATACAAAACCAAGCCAAAAATCAAGAGAGACAGTTTCAGGAGCTCCAATATATAACCAGAAAGCACAAATTAAGACTAATACGTATTGAGAACCTACAAAAGGAAGTTAATGGAATAGGCATTTTGTTTAACAGAATAGTAGCCAAGAAGTTCTCAAATATCCAGAATAAGCCCATTCAGATACACAAAGCTTTTAGAACCCCAAACAAACCAGACCAGAATACAACATTGAGTTGATGCATTGTAATCTGGAGATGATAAGCAGAGACCAAGGAAAGGATGCTTAAAGCTGCCAGGGAGAAAAGAACAATTACTGCATATAAAGGAATGACTCCAGATTTCTCAGCAGAAACAATGAAAGCAAGGAGAACCTGCAGTGGGGTATGCTATACCCTAAAGAACTACCAACCAAGAATACTGTAACTCAGCCAAACATCCATAGCCGAAGGTCAAGTATTTTACCTTCTACAGCAATGAAAACTTGAAACAATATATCTCCACTGAACCAGAATTACAGAAAATCCTCTAAAGTGTCCTACTCATTGCAAATCAACAGGATCACAATACTGGCATAGAAATAAACCATAAATAGAAAACAGGTTATTAGAGTAAGAAATGGGAAGAAATGGCACAAAAATCATATGGTAATGGAAGGTACAAACACTTCTCAGTACTATCTTTCAATATTAATTGATTTTACTCTCAAATTAAATGACATAGACTAAAAATTTGGATCAAAAAATCAAGATCCATTTTTCTGCTTCCTTAAAAAGACACATCTTGCCAACAAAGACAACACACCACTGTCAACTCCGGACAGATCAACATGCCAAAAACAGAACAAAGAAACCTCAGATCTAAACAATTACATAGACCATTTAAAGTGAACTAACACCTACAGAATATTCCACCTAGCAACACCAGAATATAAAATCGTTTGAGCAGCACATGGAATATTCTTCAAAATAGATCATATTTTAGGGCTTAAAGAAAACTGTACAAATTCAGAAATATTGAAATAATTCCCTGCATTCTCTCAGACCACAGTGGAATGAAATTAGAGCTCAAAACAAAAAGCCACCAGCAAAAATCCAGCATCATGTGGAGATCAAACAACACATTGCTGAACTGCCAGTGGATCATCAAAGAAATCAAAACGGAAGTTCAAATGCTTACGGCATTTAGCCAAAATCAGTATATAAAATACCAGCTCCTTTGGGACATAGCAAAGGCTGTACTCAGAAGAAAATATATAGGTCTTAGCACCTACATCAACCAACTGGAGAAATCCCAATTCAACAAGTTAACAGAGCAACTAAGGATTCTTGAAAAGGAGCAATAAGCCAAACTCCAACAAATAGGAAGGAGCAAATAATTAAAATTAAATCCAATTTAAATCACTTACAGTCTAAAAAAACAGAGAGAGTAAAAAAAAACCAAGGAGTTTGTTCTTTAAAAATAATAAAACAAAAAGGCCAAATCTTAGCAAAAGAACCACAGAACTCCCAAATAAACAAAATCAGAGATGACACTAGGAACATCATCACAGAAACAACCAAGATCCAGATTAAAATGCAATATTTTGCAAAACTTTGTGCTAATAAATTTGAGAATCTGGAAGTAATAACAGATGAATTCATAGCAAAAACTGGTATGCCCAAACTTAAGATTTAAAATAGAAACTGAAATAAAAGATCTTAGGAAAACAAGAGTCCTTATGGATTCAGCCCAGAATTCTATAAGGCCTTCAAAACAGAACTCATGCAATAGTTCCCAAATTCTTCAATAAAATGGAAAGTGAAAATTTGCTACCAAATACATTATATGATGCCAGTATACCCTTATCCCCACACCAGACCAGGTGCTCATCAAGGAAAGATAAATTTAAACCCATTTCTTTGATGAACATCAATGAAAAACTTCTCAAAATTCTGGTCAATTAACTTCAACAAGTCATAAAAGTCATGCACTATGATCAATGTGTATTCATCCAGGGATGCAAAGCTGGTTCAATATACACATCAATTAAACTAATTCACCACATCAATATGAATGAAGTCAAGGATCAAATGATTATTTCTTAATACTTGAAAAAAAAAGATTTTGATAAAATCCAGCCACTCTTTGATGATGAAAGCTTTGGAGGAACTAGGATTCCAGGGAACATTCCTGAATATAATGAAGGCTGTCTACAAAAAACCTACAGCTAGCATTATACTTACTGGTGAAAAGTTAAAGCCATTTCCTCTAAAATCAGGAGCAAGACAAGGATGTCCTCTCTGCACCTCTTCAACATGGTACTAGAAGTCCTAGCCAGAGCAATAAGTAAATAGGCAAATATAAAGCAAATCCAAATAGAAAAAGATGATGTTAAACTCTCTTTACACATGACATGATCCTGTATGTAAAGAACCCCCTAGACTCAGATTCCCAAGTTGGTTGAGCTGATTTGAAGCTTTGGCAAAGTAGCCAGTTATAAAATGAATCCTCAATAATTGCTCTCTGTATGCCAACAATTTGAAGACTGAGGCTGAAATCAGGAAAGCAACACATTTTGCAATAGTCTTACAAAAACATACAATTCTTAGGAATATCCTTAACCCAAGAAGTGAAAGAACTCTATGCTAAGAATTTTAATCACCTGAAAAAATGAAGTTAAACCAGGATTAAGGAAATGGAAAATCCTCCCATGCTCATGGATTGCTAGAATTAACATTTTGAAAATGGCAACATTGTCAAAGGCAATATATCTACCATTTCAATGCAATACCCCTCAATAACCCAACACCATTTTTAATGAAAACAGGCAGCAGTCCAGAAATTCATAGGGGAAAATAAAAGATCCCAGATAGCAAAAACAATCTTAAGCAGAAATAACAGTGCTGAAGGAATTCCAATACCAAATTTCATAAAGCTATGCTAATAAAAACATGTTGGTATTGGCAAAAGAACAAGCCTGAGGACCAATGGAATAAAACTGAAGACCCAGAAATAAACCCTCAGAACTATAGCCACTTAATCTTTGATAAAGGTGCTAAAAAGTAGGATAGAAAGACATCCTCTTCAACAAAGCTGGCAAAACTGGTTCACCAACTATAACTAACTACAACTACTAGATCTTTATATGTCATTGTTCAACAGAATATATTCCAAATGAATCAAAGACCTCAAGGTAGAATCAGATAACCTGAAAATACTGCAAGAAGGAATAGGAGAAACACTTGGGCTTTTTGGCACCGGAAGAAATGTTAATAAAGACCCATAAACACAATAAAGTAAAGAAAAGTTGGGCAAATGGGATTGCACCAAACAGCAGAGCTTCTGCTTAGAAAAGGACAAATTTGCAAGATAAGAAGAAAGCCCACAAATTGGGAGAAGATCTTTACTACCCATACAGCAGACAAAGGCCTCCTATCTAAAATATATGTAGAATTCAAAAAATTAAATTCCTCTAGAACCAATCCTCTGAGAACCAACTGCCCCCTCAACAAATGGATAAAGACCTCAAAAGAGACTTCTCTAAAGAAAAAGTGAGAATGGCCAAGAGACACATGAAGAAGTGCTCAACATGTCTCTGACATTTTGCTCATGGTTAGATTTCTAATATTGTTCCACAGTTCCACTTTTTCCTGTTTCCTGATTAACTGAAATAGGAGTCCCAAAGAATTTCCAGCCTAAGCTGGCTTGCATTCATCAGAATCCAGAGTGGCTACTGTGTGAGGCACTGGTGGCTGCCCTAGAATTATTGTTGATTTAAAAAAAATCCCTGCTTCCTCACCATACTTTGAAAGTAAGCTGCCCTCATTTCCTCCTGGAAAATCTGTCACTACATGTGAAATCTCTACCTCCTCACAGTATTCACAGCAGAGTACAAACTTCTTGACAGTGGTCAAAGAAACTTGTGAAAGCTCCCATGTCTCCAGAGGGCCCTGAGTTGCTGACGACCCTAGTCAGGGGTTAACCTGAGCTCAAATTTGGCCCTGCAAGCAAATTACTCATTGAAAAAAAGGAGAAAAAAGGTGAGATGAGCAGGTACATTTTGTTTTCCTTTAATGTCTAGTTGACTGGATTTGTGTGAGGCAGCTTCTAAACTTCTAAACTCAGGCAGGAATTTCTAAACAACCAGGCATGAGCCAGTGAACATTGTTGTCTTTGGTGGCTCCTTGATTTGTGGCCACTCTTTTTTCTTGAGGAAAATTATAAATAAAATTCACTAGATTAAATTATTAAATAGAAAATTAACTAGATTCAATAATTAAGTTCTGGCTGGGTAGTGGTAGAGTGCTTGCCTTGGGTGCTTGAATCCCTGGGTTTGATTCCTCAGAAACAGGTATATAGAAAAAGCCAGAAGTGGCTCAAATAATGGAGTGCTAGCCTTGAGCAAAAAGAAGTCAGGGACAGTGCTCAGGCTCTGAGTTAAAGCCCTAGAATTGGCAAAAAAAAAAAATTAGAGCAGAAAACACTTGGGGCTGGGGAAATGACATGGTCACAAATAGGAATAGTAGCTTCACAGGTAGATTAACAACCTGTTTGGCAGCCATATTGGCCTGGTGATTTCTCTGAACCATAGTCCTGGGGCTTCGACTCAGGGCCTGAGCACTGTCCTGGCTTCTTTTTGCTCAAAGCTAGCACTCTGCCACTTGAGCCACAGCGCCACTTCTGGCAGTTTTCTATATATGTTGTGCTGAGGAATTCCCATCTCCCTTCTACATCTTTTTGCAGTAATTGCAACGTTGCAGGTCTGATGTTGAGGTGTCTGATCTACTTTGAGGTGATTTTAGTGCATGGCGACAAAGGGGGATCCACCTCTAGTTTTCTGCATCTAGATACCTAGTTTTACCAGGACCAACTTATAAGAACCTGCCTTTTTCCCACTGTCTATACTTGGCTACCCAGTCAAATATCAGGTAACTCTAAGTACTTTTATGTCTGAGTCTTCTAGTCTGTTCCAGTGACCTCCAGGTCTCCTTTTGGGGCAACAGCATGATGTTTTTGTTAGTAGAGCTCTTTAGTAGAGCTTCAGGTGTGAAATTGTGATACCCATATTGCCATTTTTTGCCTAGAATTGCTTTAGCTATTTGTGGTCTTTGCTGTTCCACATGAATTTTTAATTTGTATTGTCTATCTCGGTAAAGAACTACTTTCAGGATTTGATGAGGATTGCATTGTATTTCTAGATAATTTTTAACGGTACATGGGGATTGCATTAAATTTATAGGTCATTTATGGCCATTTTCCACTACTAGTGGTTACCTCTTCAAGAATATTCTAGCGCTTTCCATTTACTGATGTGGACTTTGATTCTTTTCTTCAAAGTCTTAGAGTTTTTGTTATAAAAGTGTTTTGCTTACTTAATTAGGTTTTTTTTCCAGATAAGTTGCTTGGTTACTTGGTTTCACTTTGTTTATTGAGGGAATTGCAATGGAGTTGTTTTCCTGATTTCCATATTTGCTTGTATATGTTTGGTGTACAGTCTACTGATTTATTTATGGATTCATGTATTGAGTGAGTTTAGCAAACAGATAAGCAATGCTATAATAGGCAAATACAAACATTATTAGGATTTTAGATTTTTTAAGAGTAAGGTCTTATTCATTAAGAATAAAATACTTTATTTTCCTGAATATTGTTATTTTCCTGGATTTCAACAAAACATAATAAAGTAGTCACAATAAGGCAAAATTTATGTAGTTAATACACGATTACAATGTTTTGATGTCTTGGAGGGGGTAGGAAGTATGCAACATAGCTTAGTTTTTTTGTTTTCAAATTTTATTATCAAACTGATGTACAGAGAGGTTACAGTTTCATACATTAGGCACTGGATACATTTCTTGTAATGTCCCTCATTCCCCGCTCCCTCCTCCCCTTTCCTTTCCCCCCATGAGGTGTTCAGTTCACTTACACCAAACAGTTTTGCAAGTATTGCTTTTGTAGTTGTTTGCCTTTTTTTACCCTGTGTCTCTCGATTTTGGTATTCCCTTTCAATTTCCTAGTTCTAATACCAGTATAGATGGTTTCCAATATACTCAGATAAGATTACAGAGATAGTGTAGATACAACCACAGGAAGGTGATACAAGAACATCATCAATAGTAGAAGCTACAGATTCATTTCACTTAGCATCTTATGTGATCATAAGGGTATAACTATTAGGCTCTTGTGATCCTCTGCTGTAACTTGCCTAAACCTGTGCTAACTATTCCGAATAAGGGATACCATAGAGTCTATGTTTCTTTGGGTCTGGCTCACTTCATTTAGTGTAAGTTTTTCCAAGTCCTTCCATTTCCTTACAAATGGGGCAATGTCATTCTTTCTGATAGAGGCATAAAATTCCATTGTGTATATGTACCACATTTTCCTGATCCATTCGTCTACTGAGGGGCATCTGGGTTGGTTCCAGATTCTAGCTATGAAAAATTGAGTTTAAATATTTTTAAAGGAATTTACCATTATAAAGTAACATTTAAATTTGATACAATAAACTATATTTTATCTAGAAAATAAAACTTTATTCTTGAGTTATATTGCTGAATTACACTAGTTTTAATGTTATGCTTTAATTATATACCTAATTCGAAAGATTTTGAATATAGAAATTAAGAAATCAGATCACAGTCATCTGACCAAAGTAAAAGTAAAACACATTTTCAGCATCCTCTATGAAGTCCCAAGCTTTATGAATAAAGTTAAAATACTGGTTATTCTAAGGGTTTTTCCCATTACATTTTTGTTTATCACAAATACAAAATGGGATCAGAATACACCAATTTCAAAGTCTCTATACAACTACTGTAAAATGACTGTTGAGGATAATACTCATTCTCAGTACCACATCAAGGTTAATCATTAAGATCAGTGAAGCTGACTGGAGGAGAAGCTCAACTGTAGAATGCTACACAGGAGCAAAATTTGTGAAGGGATTCTTTTATATCAGTTATTGACAAATTAAAGAATATCTTAATGTTTTCAATACCAGGTGACATCTGAACAAAAAGCAGTGAAATCTAACTTATCCAAACCACAGGAGCAAATCCAAAGCAATGTCTGGTGAATGTGGATGGTTCTTTCACCATAGTTTTCTGGCTTGATAATAGGTAAATAATCTTCCTAGAATGAACAGATTTTAATATATCCCAGACTATTTCCCCTAGAAACCAATGAGCTAGGTAAGTGATCGTACCCTCCAAATCAGAATTGCCTGCCAAGTATGGATTCAACAGTGTGCAGAGTTTGTTAGTAAATCTTTACTTCAATTCTTGACAACTTCAAAAAAAGAAAAGGATTTGTAAAATGTTAATATTTACTGGTAAAAATGGTGAAAATACACCCTCTTTCAGTCTATACTATAATAAAACAAAATGAGTGACAAAGTATGCTAGGCCTCACCATGCTATATGTGCACTATATATGAAGAGTTGTTATATATGTGCTACATAAAAAGGAGTAATGATAGAAAGAAACTGCTTTTATCTTTTCATGGTACTGCATACATTTTTGAAATAAAATTCTAAGAAACATCCTTTACTGATTTTTATGACAGGGCCCTCTGGTAGCAATGTATTGAGGGTGCCTCCCTACAATTTCTACAATACAATGGCTCCTATTTTAGGTTGACAAATATCTCAAGATCAGTTTTTTCTCCCTCAAGCCAAAGGCCAGAGATGATGAGGCTATTATGCTAGTTCCCCAATCCTTTGTCAACGGAGGTTTTAAGGCATTCAGTACTCTGACCACAAAAAACCTGGGTATGTTTTAAAATATTAGAACTATTACAAAGCACAAAATTAAGTGCATTGTAAGAAACTAAATGTGTCGATACATAGGATTTAGTGTTAAAAGAGGTGATGGTCAAGTATGTTTATTTTATGCAGAGGAAATTAGAACTATGCCTAAATGATTACATGACAGCCTTTTTTACTGAGGTTAAATATCCAGCACAACTGAAAGGCTTTTTGGATTAAATGAGGAAAAATATTAGAACATAATAAAATCTATACATGTGGATGAATGGGGGATTGTTTACGTTTTACCTAAGCACTTAGGTTTTAACTAAACTAGTTTACATAGCTAAACTAGTTTTGTGTATGTACTATAATGAGTAAAGTTTTCCCTATATGAGATCATATAAAATTTAGCAAATAACCATTCATTTCTTTAATACGTAAATAGGTAATGCTAAAAAAGTTTTCAAGGATCAAAAACTTTCAGTATTTGTTTAGTTTTTTCTTTCTTACAGTGAAAAGGTAAACATTAACCAAGATTATCTGCTATACCACAAAATCTGGGCTGAGATACTGGTTTCACCCTGCAAGAGAATCAAAGTTGGCTGGAAGAAAATCCTATCATTTGCTGAACACCAGCTCTCAGCAGCAAGTACTGAATAATTTTAGTATTAAAGGTTTTTATATGAAATCAGTAATTGTCAGGGATGGTTGTGCCTTTAAGAGGGGACGGCCTAGTTAGCCCATCCCGCCTCTTTCAGGCTCCAACCAGAAGAGAAGCCCCCGCCCCTGGGGGCGAGCATGAGACCCCAGAGGCCCAGTTCTTGATAACAAAGGAATCTACTTTTGGTATTAGTCAAATATGGGAACACTGAGCACAGCTGGTTCCTGTGCCAATTAGTCCCTGACACCAAATATATTAGCTAACCTAATATTGGCTCAGTGGATAGGATTATGTCTCTAACTCAGTCTGCATTCTAGGGGTAAACATGACTAAGACTGTACACTGTGCCCATTTCTATTTCAAATATTAGTCCTTCCATTTCAATATGTGTCTGCTGTTTGGCTCAGGATCATCTTGTTTCTAGATGATCAAATCCCTTCCATCTAGTCTTCTATAGCCAAGAAAATCCTAGACATTACTAGCACCCATGTAGAAGATAAAAAATAGGAATAAAAAAAGAGAGAGAAAGCTAACAACAAAAGATTTCATCACAAGTTTACCAAAGATAGGCCAGGCTTGGTGGTATATGCCTGTAATCCCAATACTTGGGAGGCAGAGACAGGAAGATTACCAGTGAAGGACAATCTGAGCTACATAAAGAATTCTAGGCCAACCTGTGTAGCAAGACCCTGTCTCAAATACACACAATTCAGAACAAAGTTAGGCTGGGGCTGCCTCTCCATGGAAGAGGATTTTCCCTGCATGATCAGAGGCTTGGTTTCATCTCTCGCACCCCTCCCAAACAGTAAGAGCAGACGCACACCACTCCCACATTTCAAAAATCAACAAAGATCTATTATAAATGTTGTGTTGACAGAACACTCGCTATTAGTATACAGCAACATTATATGACAAAGGTTAGAAATCATGTCTGCTCCTGCTGAGCCAGCCGGCAGTGAACGGGAATCCTGACTTGAGGGTGGCGAGGATTAAGGAAAAGGAAAAATACAAGACGAGAAAAAAGACAAGAGGCAAAGATGGGGTACGGGAGGTCTGAATCTCGAGATTGAGACTCAAGACTGCAGCGCAGTTTATTCTCAACTCCTAGTTTATATGCAGTTTTGGAACCAGGGAATAGCATAGGGTTGTAAAAATTCCAGAACACAAAGAGGCTAGGAAGTTTGCAACATGTGATTACAGTAAACACAAGGTAACAAAGCAATTCCGGATAGTGGCTGTGGACAAATATCTTTGCATTTAGCATATCCTGGTGGTAACAGCCCAGCCAGAGGTGGTAATGAACCTAGCTGCAAGTTTGGCTCCCGACATCTTGGCGACATCGGCACAGCCAGAAGTCAGGATGAGCTTAGCTGCTAGCTCGGCTCCCGACATCTGCTCATATGTATTTCTATTAAAGATCAAGCAGTATACTTCCTTCATGGGAAGCTGGAAGGAGCTATGTAGGGCTAAGTGCTATATTTACCTACCTATTTATTTTACAAAAACTAATTCTTATATGATTATTCAAACTGTTAATTAGGATAAGCTGACAATCCATGAAGAAGTAGAAGCTATTGAGTCTCACTGCAATCCTAGCTACTTAAGAGGCTGAGATCCAGAGGAATACAGTGTGGAACCAAAATAGGCAGACAAAGGTCCACAAGACCCCACCTCAGAAACTGTACCCCTCTGTACATCACTTTAATAAGGAATTTTTAAAAAAGACTCCACCTCCAATTAATCAGTAAAAAGTCAGACTTCAGTCTTGCTCAAACAGATAAGCAACACTCAGATGAATAAGCATGAGGTCCTCAGTCCAATCTCACAACCTCAGAAATAATGTTATTTAGAAGCATTTACACCAGAAAAAACCTTGATGCTACCAATTTGTATGATTAGCATTTTAGGTTTGGCATAGGCACTGCCTACTGAACTTTACCTTTCGTGATTTCAGTCTGCAGCTTGCTGTGGCTCAGTGGAAGATTTAAGCAAAGACTCTGTTCCTTGTATTTTTACAATATACAATATAATCATTACTTCTATAGATACAGACAGAACATTTCTAAATAATAAAATAATAATCTTTACTACACTTTAACAAGGAGAAGGTAAGGGGACTCACTATAGCAGCATCTCACAACTGCTCTCATGAAATTCTCATGTTTCATGAATGAACCTACAAACACACACACAAACCCTGAATTACCTCTGACATTCTAAAATAAAAAAAAAGTAAGGAAATCTAACATACATAAATATCATTATAATACAAAACAGTGAGTCATAAGAGGTCACCTGGCATTCTAATGTAATCTAACCTGTACATTCTGCATGTATTATGTAATTATCTAATGATTATACATGTGTTGGTATACTTTTCATGAACTTACAGTGTACGATTGTTAAATTCTATTGCACATTAAACTAGCTAATAAAAATTCAAAAAATTATTCTACACTTTAAAGATGGTATAAACGTAGTACCTTTTACTACTTACCAATGCTTTAGTTTCAAAATGTTCCAGTGTTAGACTTGTTTTAGACACTGTATGAATGTAATTTCCTGGCTTTCAACTTTGCCCCTCTTGTCTTGTTTATCTAACCACCTTAGTTTTCTGGAAATGTTTCAAAGGTACAGTTTAGTGTATAACACAGGCAAAGGGGTCATATTTGATTGTTAGAATTTGTAAGCTTTCTTACTCACAAATTAGTGTGTCCTCTACAATTTTCTGTCAAAATATACTATTCTGCCTTATGAAAAACAGATTAAGATTGTGATTTCCCATAAAGTGACTTGTTTGAGCAGGATCACTGTGGCAATGTACTTGTAAACTGACATGTAGATTGAAACCTCTTTGAACAACTACTTAAAGATAGTTTCAGAAAAAAAATTAAGAGGGATCACTGCTATGTTGAAACCAAAACATGAGTTAAGATTGGCATGGGCTTGGTGTGATTCACTGAGTTGTTAAAGCACATTTTAAAGGGTCCTGCATAATGTCAGGTGCTAGGTTGCTCTGGCATTATTTCTTGCATAAAAATCCATGTCACTGGAATGATTAAAGCACTTTAACAATCATTGCTAGGGTGTACAGATTAATAATCATAAAGAACAAAACAAATACAAAGTTCCAATGTCCTATATAAAAGTTATATTCTTTAATGGTTATTTGGTCAGAAAGGCTTAATGAAGTCCTATGCAACTACCTGTGGGCTCATATGAATAGGTCTGTCATATAAAAACAGGGGTAATGTATATAAGGAGAAGGCTTCTTCTGTGTTATAGTACTCAACTCACTGCCAAAGGCAGTTCTGTAATAATCACACCCTTGATGACTCCTCACTTATGTCAGCAGCAGCAGCAGCAGCAGCAGCAGCAGCAGCCGCTGGTCCATGGCTGCTGAGAATGTACCATCCTGTTGTGAATACTGCAAACTGCCATTCGGAGTGAAGTCTAAGCATGGAACTGGATTCATTCTTGCTGGACAGGCAGTTGGAATATGAACTCTTCTATCCCGTACTTTCCTTGATGAGGGCAACAAGGTTTCTAGTCAATTTCAAGCTGTCTCTCAGAAGCCCCTCGATTGTGCTCAACCAAGGAGAACTTAGTGCATTCGGTGTGCGCTCCGCTGGCTTCATCCTCGGAGTGGGACTCGCTCTGGGATGTGGAGCTGTGCGAGGCAGAGCTGCAGGGGGAGGAGCACTCAGGAGAGCACAAGTAGTGCATGAGCGGAAGGCGGTACTTCCCACAGAAGTCCACGAACGTGATCTGCCTGACACAGCAGTCAAAGTCGACTCCTCCACAGTTTGGGTTTGGGCAATTGCTAGCTGAACTCAAGTATCTAAGAAGATTCTCAGGAAGATCACAGGGGACGTCAGCGAAATATTGCGGACCTCAGTGGTCCATGCAGCCAATTCCAGGAGAGGGGGAGGGGCATAGGTTAAATCCCTAACAAAACGAACAACCAATGGATTTCCTGGTGAACACAGCTCCTCCAAATGAATAAGAGTGAGGATCTTCCGAGACAGGCATGTCAGCAAGCTACTGGGAAGACTGAGGGAACGAAGGGAATGCAACTGGGAACGCTGAGGAGGCACACTTTGGATTTTGTTGTCACGCAATACCAAGTAGTTCAGACAAGGCAGATTTGCTCATTCTGGTGGGACTCCTTGGATGAAGTTTCCTTCAAGATATAAACACGCTAAACTCTGCAAGTTCTCGATCTCGGCCCGGATGCTCTGCAGCCGATTGCCGCCCAGGCTGAGGGTGTGCAGCGTGCAGCCCCAGCAGCTTTGGCAGCAGCTCCTGGAAGCCATGGCTGCTGAGGTTGAGCACCTGGAGGCTGCGGCAGGGCGGAGAGCGCGCCAGGCCCTTGGGCAGCGTGCCGGGCCCTCCGAGCCGGTTGTGGCAGGCCAGCAGCATGCGCAGGCCGCTCAGCGCCAGCAGATCGGGCCGAGGGGCAGCGACGCCAGACGGCTGTGGGGCAGCCGCCGTCATCGCAGCGCCTCCAGGAGCCGCGCTGACCCTCGCCGCGCGCCTCCAGCTCGGACTCCATCCTCTCGGTGGAATCGCTGAGGCGGAACCAGTTCAGTTCGGCCTCTCCGGTTGAGGCCACCGCCACTCCGGCCTCCTCCATCCTGGAGGCCAGGCCAGGCCCCGAGCCGCGCCTTGCCTGACCACCCGCGGCCCCGCCACCTCCCTTCCTCCCAGTCCATTGATCTGTGTGAGGTAATTGTTAACTTCCTATTTATTTATTTATTTGGGCCTTGAACTCAGGGCCTGAGCACTGTTTCTGGCTTCTTTGTGCTCAAGGCTAGCACTCTGCCACTTGAGCCACAGCACTACTTCTGGGCATTTTTGTATATGTAGTGCTGGGGAATTGAACCCAGGGTTTCATGTATAGGAGGCAAACACTCTTGCCACTAGGCCATAATCCCAGCATTTTGTAACCAGTTACTTTAACAAAGTTTTCAGTCAACTCTAGGAGCTTGGAGATGGAGTCCTTTGTTTCCTCTAGGAGCTTTTCCTTTAGATACCATGCATCAGATTATGTGCAATAGGGATGTTGATTTCTGCTTCCTTATGTGAATCAGAATTATATCTTTTTCTTGTCTTATTGCTCTGGCTAGCATTTCCAGATCTTCACTGAAAAGAAGTAGAGAGAATGGGTAACCTTGACTTGTCGCTGATTTTAGAGCAAATTGTTTTAGTCCATAACCATCTAGAATGGCATTTGCTGTGGTTTTATAACATATGGGCTTTATTATTTTTTATTATGTTCTTTCTATTAATGATGTTGGATTTTTTTTTAGAAGGGATTTCTCCACATCTACTGAGATGATCCACATGGGCTATTTTTTAAGCAAATGGGATACTGGAGCTGTAGTTTTACCTATAACTCTCTTCCATGGCATTATACATTGTGAGGCAACCTGATGGAGCATGTCATACTTTGTACTCCACACAGTTATTTGTTCATTATGACTACATTCATTAACTTGAAAAAACAAAGGACACTTTAAAATTCCTATTTAAGGGGAATTTTATTCTTCCCACCATATTTCCCTCTTCCCATATGTCTCAAAGGTTCAATTGGACCCTAATTAACCTCACTGCTTTTTCAGTGTGTGTAGCAGCTACCACTTCTGATACCATAGCTGATCTTAAGCATTCCAAAGCTCTAGGCAGGTAGAATCTGATCTATAAAGGAAAAAAGGGCCACAGAAGTTTTCCCAGAATTTTTTTTTAACTTTTCTCAGTTACGGGGCTTGAACTCCACAGAGCCACTTCTGCTTTTCTTGTGGTTAATTAGACATAAGGGTCTCATGGGCTTTCCTGCCCAGACTAGCTTCAAGCCATGATCCTATCTCACTGTCCAGATTAGCAAGGATTGCAGGTGTGTGATACAGGAGAGTAGCCAGTTTTTTTTTTCTTCTTTTGAAAATTCTGACTACATACAGAAAAAAAATTCTAAGGAGGCTAGATGGGTGAGAATGATCTGCTGAATGGCTTTGAGATGCCAGGAGGCTTTCTTTGAGAGACAACAACCTCAAACTGATTCTGGTATTGCAAAAACGTAACTCTTGGGCTGGGGATATAGCCTAGTGGCAAGAGTGCCTGCCTCGGATACACGAGGCCCTAGGTTCGATTCCCCAGTACCACATATACAGAAAATGGCCAGAAGCGGTGCTGTGGCTCAAGTGGCAGAGTGCTAGCCTTGAGCGGGAAGAAGCCAGGGACAGTGCTCAGGCCCTGAGTCCAAGGCCCAGGACTGGCCAAAAAAAAAAAAAAAAAAAACAAACGTAACTCTTGAACTTTATACTTCTTCTAAACATGACCTGAAGCTAGTGGAAGAACTTCTAAATTGTTTTCTCTGATGTCCTCCACAGGAACTGGGAAAGTTTACCCGTTTTTCCCACCCAACAACTGAATGAGCTTCAAAGCCTATGCATATTGGTTCTTAAGGAACTGCAAAGCAAACTCTTATCTTAACCCTAAATCTCAGCTCTCTGCCATAAAATCTGCATCTGTAGATTATTAATTAGGGAAATAATTGTTTTTATTATTTCAATCTTCAAGAATGACTGGTCTTTCCTGATAATTTCCATGTCATTTCTTAGGTCCTGTATGGACTTCTTTACTTCATTAACTTCATTAATTTGGTTTTGAATGTTGTCTCTCAAATCTTTAAGATGGGTAGCTATCTTTTCATTTGACTCTTGAAGTTCATTTATCTTTCTATTTGTGGAGGCCATGAAATTCTCCATTAATTTTTTTAAAGTTTTTATTATAAAACTGATGTACAGAGAGGTTACATTTTCATACGTTTGGCATTGGATACATTTCTTGTACTGTTTGTTACCTTGTCCCTCATACCTCCCTCCCCCCTTCCCCTTTCCCCCCCTGACGTGTTCAGTTCGCTTATACCATACAGTTTTGCAAGTATTGCTTTTGTTGTTGTTTCTCTTAATTTACCCTTTGTCTCTCAATTTTGGTATTCCCTCTCAATTTCCTAATTCTAATTCAGTATACACGATTTCCAATATACTCAGATAAGATTACAGAGATAGTGTAGATACAATCCAAGAAGGTGATACAAGAACATCAACAGTATAAACTACAGATACACATGGATGTTGAAAGTAGTTACAACTGTGATATAACAATCATTTCCATAAAATGGAGTTCATTTCACTTAGCATCATCTTATGTGATCATAAGGGTATTGCTATTGGGCTCTTGTGATCCTCTGCTGTGGCTTGTCTAATCCTGTGCTAATTATTCCCATAAGGGAGACCATAGAGTCCATGTTTCTTTGGGTCTGGCTCACTTCACTTAGTATTATTTTTTTCCAAGTCCTTCCATTTTCTCCATTAATTTTTGCTTTGCTTCCTCACGCTCTAGAATAATTGACTGAAGAGATTCAAACTTTTCATTTATCATGTTTATCAGTAGACTTTGTAGAGAATTTTGGGAGTTCTCTTCTATGTCTTTAATTGACTGCTCTGCTTCCTGCTTGTTTTGAGTGGGGGCTCATTGTTTACCATCTTTCTTGTGTTTCTTCTGCCCATTTGGATTGGGAATGCCAGTCTACCAGCACCTGTGAGCACCGTTTAAGACCCAAAGCAGACCTTACCAGGCACGGTTGTGTAAATCTTTGAAGTTCACAATTAAATACACATACCTTTTATACCTGTGTATAAAATTAGATTAGGCATTCCTAAAGAATACAATTTCAATATAACAACCAATCCTGAGCCCTGTATTCAGTAGTTACTTATTTACTGTTACAACCCTATGAGCAATTCTTGTTCTTATATGAAGTTCCTTTTGTACTGGCTTTCTCTATGAACCACTTTGTTTCACTTGAATTAAAGCGGGGATACCCTCTATCCAATAATCAGGCATCAATGGGATCTGGAGGACCTAGTAGTAAGTCAGGAGGGTAAGTTAGAGGTAATAAGATACTACAGTAAAAATGTATCGGGGTGGGGGTGATGATTTTGGTTTAGTTTCAGTGACAGGGAAATGTGGAGGAGAGTATAATCAGTAGAAACAACAAGGTTAAAATGGTAGACAGTGGAGACTTAGCAGTAAAGAGTGGAGATGTTATTCATAGGAAAGTAATTTTTAAAGAAAGAGTATACATGGAGAGAAAAAGAGAATACTGGAAGACAGATGCACATAACTGAGAAAAGTTATTTAAAAAATAAAATAAAAAGG